>NW_016107560.1:99943-141177 GCF_001604975.1 Cebus imitator | reverse complement strand
GAAGAAAAGAAAAAAAAAAAAAAAGGAATCACCTGAGGGTATTTCAGTGCAGGGCAGATTTCCGGGGGCAGGTGGTGGGAGGGGCTGAGTCTGCATTTCCAGCCACCTCCCTGCAGCGTCCATGGAGCTGGACTTCTCAACACTGACAACTGCTAAGCCAATAAGCCAGGTCCTAAATTCCTGTTTGCCAATACCAAATAGATAGTTGCCCAACTTAGTTACATGTTTTGGTCTGTGTTTTATTTTAGTTCTTAGTTTGATCTTAGCTTTTCCTTTGTTCTTGGTATACACCTTTTCAGGCACTAGCAAGTTATCTCTATAATGTGAAAGCCTGATATCAAGTAAGAGTTTCTTTTGCATATTTACTTTCTCGTTTAATGCAAAAAAAAAAAAAAACTTTCAACCCAGAATTTCATATCCAGCCAAACTAAGCTCTGTAAGTGAAGGAGAAATAAAATTATTTATGGACAATCAAATACTGAGAGATTTCTTTGCCACAAGACCTGCCTTACAAGAGCTCCTGAGGGAAGTACTAAACATGAAAAGGAACAACCAGTACCAGCCACTGCAGAAAAGTACCAAATGGCAAAGACCAAACAATGCAATGAAGAAACTGCATCAACTAACGGGCAAAACAACCAGCCAATAACAAAATGGCAGAATCAAATTTACAAATAACAATATTAACATTAAAGGTAAATGGCCTAAATGCCCCAATCAAAAGACACAGATTGGCAAACTACATAAAAAGCCAAGACTCATTGGTGTGCTATATTCAGGAGACCCATCTCATGTGCAAAGACACACATAGACTCAAAATAAAGGGATGGAAGAAGATTTGCCAAGCAAATGGAGAGCAAAAAAAAGCAGGAGTTGCAATCCTAGTCTCTGATGAAACAGATTTTAAACCAACAAAGATAAAAAGAGACAAAAAAGGGCATTATATAATGGTAATAGGATCAATGCAATAAGAAGAGATAACACTCCCAAATACACATGCACCCAATACAGAAGCACCCAGATACATAAAGCAAGTTCTTAACAACATACAAAGAGACATAGACTCACACACAATAATAGTGGGAGACTTCAACACTACATTGTCAATATTAGACAGATCAACGAGACAGAAAATTAACAAGAATATCCAGGACTTGAACTCAGATCTGGACCAAGCAAATCTAATAGACATCTCCAGAACTCTCCACCCCAAATCCACAGGATATACATTCTTCTTAGCACCACATTGCACTTACTCTAAAATTGACCACAGAATTGGAAGTAAATTACTCCTCAGCAAATGCAAAAGAATGGAAATCATAGAGATACAAAAAAAACCCTTCAGAAAATCCATAAATCCAGTAGCTGGTTTTTGAAAAGATCAACAAAATAGACAGACCACTAGCCAGACAAATAAAAAAGAAAAGAGAAAAGACTTAAATAGAATCAATAAAAAACGATAAAGGGGATATCACCACCGATTCCACAGAAATACAAACTACCATCAGAGATTACTACAAACAACTCTATGCACATAAACCAGTAAGTATGGAAGAAGTAAATAAATTCCTGGAAACTTGCATCCTTTCAATACTAAACCAGGAAGAAGTTGAAACCCTGAATAAACCAATAATAAGGTCTGAAGTTGAGGCAGCAATCAATAGCCTACAAACCAAAAAAAATCTAGGTCCAGATGGGTTCACAGCCTCATACTACCACGCATAAAAAGTGAAGCTAGTCCCATTCCTTCTGAAACTATTTCAAACAATATAAAAGGAGGGAATCCTCCCTAACACATTTTATGAGACCAACATCATCCTGATACCAAAACCTGGCAGAGATACATCTTAAAAAAAAAAAAAAAAAAAAAAAAAAAAACAAACTTCAGGCCAATATCCATGATGAACAGCAATGCAACAATCTTCAGTAAAATACCGCCAAACTGATTGCAACAGCTCATCAAAAAACTTATCCATCATGATCAAGTATGCTTCATCCCAGGGGTGCAAGGCTGGTTCAACATATGCAAATCTATAAACATAATCCATTACATAAACAGAACCAAAGGAAAAAAACCACATGATTATCTCAATAGATGCAGAGAAGGCCTTTGACAAAATTCAACAGAGCTTTATGCTAAAAACCCTCAATATACTTGATATTGATGGAACGTATCTCAAAATAACAAAAGCTATTTACAACAAACCCACAGCCAATATCATACTGAATGGGCAAAAACTGGAAGCACTCCCTTTGAAAGCTGGCACTAGACAAGGATGCCCTCTCTCACCACTCCTGTTCAATAGAGTATCGTAAGTTCTAGCCAGAGCAATTAGGCAAGAAAAAGAAATAAAGGGTATTCAATAAGGATAAAAAGAAGTCAAATTGTCTCTATTTGCAGATGACATGATTGTATATTTAGAAGACCCATTGTCTCAGCCCAAAATCTCCTTAAGATTACAAGCAATTTCAGCAAAGTCTCAGGATACAAAAATCAATGTGCAGCAATCACAAACATTCTTATACATCAATAACAGACAGAGAGCCAAATCATGAGCAAACTCCCATTCACAATTGCTACAAAGAGAATAAAATACCTAGGAATACAACTAACAAAGGATATAAAGGATCTCTTCAAGGAGAACTACAAACCACTGCTCAAGGAAATAAGAGAGGGCATAAACAGATGAAAAAACATTCCATGCTCATGATTAGAAACAATCAATACTGTGAAAATGGTCATACTGCCCAAAGTAATTTATAGGTTCAATGCTAACCTCATCAACTTATCATTGACCTTCTTCACAGAACTGGAAAAAACAACCTTAAACTTCATACAGGACCAAAAGAGAGCCCACATAGCCAGGACAATCCTAAGCAAACAAAAACAAAGCTGAAGGCATCACACTCCCTGACTTCAAACTATACTACAAGACCACAGTAATCAAAGCAGCATGGTATTGGTACCAAAACAGAGCTATAAACCAATGGAACAGAACAGAGGCCTCAGAAGCAACACCACACATCTCCAACCATCTGATCTTTGACAAACCTGACAAAAACAAGCAATGGGGAAAGGATTCCCTGTTTAATAAATGGTACTGGGAAAACTGGCTAGCCATGTGCAGAAAGCTGAAACTGGAGCTTTCCTTACACCTTACACTAAAATTAACTCCAGATGGATTAAAGATTTACATATAAGAGCATAAAAACCCTAGAAGAAAACCTGGGCAATACCATTCAGGACATAGGCAAAGGCAAGGACTTCATGACTAAAACACCAAAAGCAATGGCAACAAAAGCCAAATAGACAAATGGGATCTAATTAAACTCCAGAGTTTCTGCATAGCAAAAAAAATAAAAAAAAAAAAATCATTAGAGTGAACCAGCAACCAACCGAATGGGAAAAAAAATTTTGCAATCTACCCATCTGACAACGAGTCTACAAAGAACTAAAGCAGATTTACAAGGAAAAAAAAAAAAACATTCAAAAGTAGACAAAGAATATGAACAGACACTTTACAAAAGAAGAAATTTATGAGGCCAAAATATGAAAAAATGCTCTACATCACTGGTCATTAGAGAAATGCAAATCAAAACCACATTGAAATACCATCTCTTGGCAGTTAGAATAGCAATCATTGAAAAATCTGGAGACGACAGATGCTGGAGACGTGGGGTAGACGATGGGGAGAAATAGGAACACTTTTACACAGTTGGTGAGAGTGTAAATTTGTTCAGCCATTGTGGAGGACAGTGTGGCAATTCCTCATGGATCTAGAAATAGAAATAGAAATTCCATTTGACCCAACAATCCCATTACTAGGTATATATTCAAAGAATTATAAATCGTTCTATTATTATAAAGACACACGCACATGTATGTTCGTTGTGGCACTGTTTACAATAGCAAAGACCTGAAACCAATCCAAATGCCCAACAGTGATAGAGTATACAAAGAAAATGTGGTACAGGTACACCATGGAATACTATGCAGCCATAAAAAACAATGAGTTCATCTCCTTTGTAGGCACATGGATGAATCTGGAAACTATCATTCTCAGCGAACTAACATAAGAACTTAAAAAAACACTATATGTTCTCACCCATAGGCGGGTGTTGAACACATGGGCACAGAAAAGAGAACATCATAGACTGGGATCTGTTGGGAAAAGGGAGTTAGTGGAGGGGCAGTGGGGGGTGGGGAGGTTGGGGAGTGTTAACACTGGGAGAAATGCCTGATGTAGGTGATGGGGGATGGAGACAGCAAACCACCATGGAATGTGGGTACCTATGTAACAATCCTGCAAGATCTGCTCATTATTTGAAAGTAACAGAATTACCTACTAGAAATCTTCAGAAAAATCAACTCTAAAATCTTTATGATTAATAAGAGAATTAAATGAGAAGTCTGGCTACAAAGTAAATAATAAAAAATTAATTCATGCACCCTGTAAAACCAATAACCAGTCAAAAATATAAAGAATGTGAAGATCCCATTTTCAAAAAGAATAAAAATATAAAATACCTAGAAGTAACAGCCAATATAATAAAAATGTGACACATAGAAAGCATCATTTATAAAGCATGTAACTTTAGACCAAAAAGAATATAAGACCACCAGCCTCATCACACAGATATCGAGCATCATGGCCTGCAATAGTCCTTTCTTTCATGTCTTGTAAGACCCAACTAAAATCACTTACCTTCTCAGCTTTTCCTTGAGACCAATTTTGCCTCTTGTCAGTGAATCAAACTGATGTTTTGTCCTCTCCAGATGGGTAATAGTCATTTCTATGATCAGACTACCGTGCATTTTCAAATTCCTAATGTTTCCTACCCCTTTGCCCTTCCTACATAGTGTATATTCATTTTTCTGGATATAACAGCAAAAGTAAACTACCAGTGCAATTAAAATAAACCAGAAGATCTTATTTTGATGTAATAAAATATGAAATCTTATATCAAGTTTTATATGATAACAGGTCAGATTTGGAAGGATAAGTCACAAAGAGCATCCAGATTTCTATGTCAGACCCATAGCTGAACCTCTGAAAATATTTCCAAAAATTGGGATTGAGGCCTGTGGGGACACCAGATCTCGGCATGGTTTTTCTGAGATATTTTCCATATAAAAAAAATGTAACATGCTATCAGATTTCAGAAAACAAACTTTATATATCCATGAGCAAAAAGTAAAGCAAGCAAAAAGCATTTAATCACAGGGAATAATGGAGACCTGAATTCTATTTCAACCTGCCTGTGGATCATCATCATACCATAAAGTTGTGCAACTGGCAAAGCATCTTAATCCTTATATTAGCCACATGAGGTTGCACATAGGCAGTGCAGATGCTACTATTTGTACTTGTTACACAAAAGAAAGCTTGTCTTTCTAGAGATTAAAAGCCTTGCCTGAGGTCACAAAGCCTGTGAGTGGCATAATCTAGAGTTAAACTCAAGCCTCCTGATATAAAATCCAGGGTCCTGCTGCTACGTCACTGCATTAGCCTGGACCAAAAAATTCATTTCTCTAAGGACTCGGGTCCCTCATATTTACAATACATAGCCACTATCACTACAGTCCTTCTGGGTCTAAATTTTTAAAAAGTTTTTATAATATTTTAAATATTTTATAATATTTTAAAAAGAAAATGTTTAATAATATTTTTTTAAAAAAAGTTTAAATTAGAAAACAAATTATGAATGAAGATTTATACCCTATGTCTTTATACCCTGTGAAAAAGTATTACTAAATTTTAAAAATATTATGTGCATTCCTTCTTGGTAATTTTTAACACTTAGTAGCCTAATCCAAATATTCTAATTTCATGTTTATATTACCAAAACCTAGATGGTTTTATTACAAGACTAAATATGTTGTACACAATGGTACCAGTCATCACAACACTTGTCTGCTCAAGTACAGCACTTTTTAATATCTCACCACATTCTGAATCTCAAAATCTGACCAAAAACCCAGAGGTGATTTTACATTTGTCTCTTTGGGTCACATTGTTTCCTCACATGGAATTATTTCCCTGACATTCCACATATTTCAACACTATGTCTCCTTAAAGACTCTCCTAACTTTCTGCTATAACCTCAGACAAATATAACTAAAACTTCTTTGACCAGCTCCTCCTGCAAAAGCCTCAAAGTGCCCAGAGAACTCATGGTATTCTCCTGAAGGAGATGACCGTATTCACTTCAAAGTAGATGTGTGTCCATTCATTACCGCAGAGAATTGTTTGTACTTACCTGTGTTCAGAGAGAAAGAAATATCTAGTTATTTTGCATTCAATATACTATTATATTATCGTGAATCCTTGAACTGGCAATAAGACAATTGTTCAACATATCATAAATTATGCCATCAAATTATTTTATAACCATTATCCTCAGCAAACTAACTTAGGGACAGAAAAGCAAATACCTTATATTCTCACTTTTAAGTGGGAGCTGAACAATGAGAACACATGGAAACAGGTAAGGTAATAACACACATTGGGGCCTATGGGGCTTGGTGGGGTAGGGCAGGAGATGAAAGAGAGCATCAGGATAAATAGCTAATGCACGCTGAACTTAATACCTAGGTGATGGGTTGATAGGCCCAGCAAACCACCATGACGCATGTTTACCTATGTAACAAACCTGTACATCCTGCACATATATCTCAGAACTTAAAATAAAATAAAATACAAATCTTATTATTTTATATTGCTCCAGGTGAACTACCTGAGCTTTCATTGAGAAATATATGCTTAAGCACAGTTCTTTAAGGAACACTAACCAAGTTTATTAACCAAATTTCTCATGTACATACATAACTATTTTAATATAAAACATTATTTAGTATAAAATTATAATGTATGTATAAGAATTATTAAGGTAATATAAAATTTATACAGAAAACTTTTAAAAGTAGAGATTTTTAAATTCTTTAATATTGCTATACTATGGGCAAGATGTAATATCTAAAATATTCTAATAGGTGAGGCATGAGATACACCTTATGGGTTTTGGAAAATGTTAACTTTATACTTTCCTTAGGCTTACATTTGAGGATATAACTTAGAAAGGAGTTAGTTGAATTTAATGAATATTCTTGCCTGAAATTTTTCTGTTGGCTGCTATCATCATAGACACTTCTAATTTTTTTAAGGAGGGAGAAGATAGCTATACTACATGTGAAACAAACCAAGGAAGTCTTATGTGTATGAAGAATGTAGTTAATTGTTGAAATAATAAGCAAAGTGCTATCTTTCAATAGAATTTTATCTAAAGTGGCCATGGACCCCAATCTTCTCCCACTTACAGAACCACCAAGAAGCAGAATATCAGAGAGATGTATAATAGTTTGAAAGAAATGAAGAAATAAGGACAAAAAAAAAGCATTAGATTTAGACTTTTAAGACCCAAATTCTAGAATAAATTCTAACAACATAATAGCTGTATAAACTTCTACGTAAACTTCTTTGAAGAATAAGTTTTCATTTACATCTATAAAATGATTCCCATAAGACCTTCTATTATCCGACATGGTAAGAAGCAAGATGTGTTATGTATAATAATGTAATAATGTATACAAAAGCATTTTGTAAATTATAAAGAACCATATAATTATTCAGAACACTTCTTGCTTATGATTGTAAATATAATACTTTCTCAAAGAAAATAAGAAATGCAATTTTTTTAAAAAAGAAAAAAATTGAATTACTAATAATTCTATCATCCAATAATAATCATCATTATTTCAGAGTATAACTTTAGCTTTTCTTCTATATGTATGTATACACATAAATATCTTTTTAAATTTTGAGTTACACTACACTTAGTGAGTTAGAAGGTTTTTTTTTTTAAATGTAGCAATATACTACACAAATTTAAGTCATCATTAGATATAAATGACAGTGGGTGTCATTTTAAAAGTTTTTCACAATCAAAACCAGCATTTGTGAGCTCAGATAAATAAAACAAAGAGAAAAAGTGTCTATAGTGAAGAGACAAATTGACCATAAAAACCTCTCTGAAAACCTCTAAATGCCTAATACAAGAATCCCCAAGATTAGGGCCTCCCTGCTTTTTCAGTGGGAAATATCTAAACTTCTTCCCTGTCTTTTCACTTGAGAGGGTAGCTCACACTTCAGACTTCATCTTGGAATCTGGTGAAGGAAAGGAAAGGGTAGTGGGTGCTGTGATGTCTGCTTATATTACACTTTCTGGTGGTAGTACCCATCCCCCAGCAGCTGAGGCTATCTGCTACTGTTGCTTCAGAGCTGCTGATCACATGCAAAGGTCCTTGACCAGGAATCACCTCACCCAGAGGTCACTCCAAGCTGATAATTGGCTAACAAAAGAACAAAATTTGGCCTATTTCCTCAAATGAAAAAAACTCTGAAAGACCTTCCTCATTTCTATATAGGGGTATCTCCAGAGAACTCTTCCAAGAAACAAAGTTTCTCTTAATTTACTCAACTTTCCATCTCAGAGCTGTTTGCAGACACCCCATGACAACACCACATCTAGCAGAAACAAGCAAAAAAGGCCTAAAAGTGACTAACTTACAGAAAGAAAAAAAAAAAAAAGAAAAGAAACTTTTGTGGCTGGTTCTGCAAGTAACAGAAGGCTGGGATCCAGGGCCAATTTAGATAAAATTATATTGGTGCATATATATAGTAACGATGCAGGTTACTAAGACTTTCACATATATTATCTTACTTGAAATTTACAACAGCCTAGTAAAATGTTTTTTTATTTTTTCATTTTTCATTTTAAATTGTTGTGTGTACATACTCGTGTATGCATTTGTGAGGTACATTAGTTGTTTTTTATACAGGCATGCAATGTGAAATACTCACATAGTGGAGAATTGGGTATTCATCCCCTCTAAAATATATCCTTTGTGTTACAAACAATCCAATTACACTCTTTTCATTCTTTTTTTTTTTTTTTTTTAAATTCTAACTTCCTAACCTTCCCTGTTATAAATTTGCGGCCCATTATCTTAACAGCCACTAAAAAGTGAGTCCACATTCTTTTCATTCTTTTAAAAAGTACAGTTAAGGTATTATTGACTATAGTCCCTCTGCTGTGTGATCAAGTAGAATGTTTTAAGATGTGTTTTATTATCTCCATTTTATAATTTAAGCATCTAAGAAAAGTAGATAATATAGCATGATTTATGGAAAGATAGTCTTCCTCAAAAATGCCTTCTCAAACCCATAGACTATCTGAAACTTTTTATTTATCAGATACCTATACAAAGAGTTAAGTAAATACTACTTAATTTCTTTAGTATAAATTATCTTACTTTTCCCACAACTTTTGACATGTAGTTTCCATGACAATTTGTGGAAGATTAAATGATACTGGAAGAGGTCAGGAGTAAAGGGAATATTAGAGGATAATTTTCTCTCCCCAACTGCTGTATTTTAAAAACTGACCCACCCTCCGCCTCCAGGTACAATCTCCCACTGCACTCCATCTCATCCCATGTTCCTAGCCAACTTCAAGCTATTCCTCAAACAAGACCAATTCCTCCACATTTCACACAATAGTTTGAGTTTCCCTGCCTAGATAGCACGTCATAACTCTTTGTTATTGGAAAGCTCCTATTCATCATTCAAGATCCATTTGAAGAGTTCTTTGGTGTATTCCTTCCTAGATTCCAAATATAGAGTTGACATCTTATTTCACCAGTTTATATCCCTTATTTTACCTCCCTGGTTTTTGTTTGTGCTGCTGTAATGGCACTGGAAACATGGTCTTGTATTTATCTGCTTGTATATCTAACTCCACCACTAGACTATGATAACAGAACTGTGTTTCATTCTCTGTATAAAGATTTGGGGTTCCCAGAGTTTTTATCAGTTTCTGGTAGTTTAGTGGTTTATCAATAAATGTTTACAGTGTACACGAATAAAAAGTAAACTTACTGGGTAAAAAGTCATAGAATGATTGGATGGGACAGCTTAAAAGAATTAATTGGGTTTTTAAAGGTAAGTAGGAATGTTAGGATGATAAAATTTTATCTTCCCACACATTTAGCTTTATTTAATAGTTAATAAAGGAGTTTCAAATTTTCACATTAAAATTATAATGCATCTGAATTTCACAAAGTAGAAGGAAGAAAGGGAACATACAATGTTCAAGTCAGAAAACAACAGAAGGTACTTCTGTTCATAGGGCAATGGAATTTTCACCTTATATACAAATGCTCAGACAAGAGCCATGACAGGTTTACTAGAATTTGCCTCATATAAAGCAATTGTTTTAGAAAGTTTACTGAGGTATGGGGCAAGATGGCTGACTGGATGCAGTTAGTATGCATTGCTTCCAAGGATAGGAACAAAAATGGCAAGTGGATATTCACATTTTGAATAGATCTTCTAATAAACTACACTGGAATTCAACAGAAAAGTTACAAGAAAAATGAAAAGCAAAAAAAAAAAAAAAAGAGAGAGAGAGAGAAACAAGGCAGGATGCTTGGCTATGCTCCACTGGGAACCAGGAGAAGCTCATAGATACAAAAAGAGAGTAAATGAGAGACCTTAAGGGCTCCACATTCCCACCATGGACTTTTACAATCCTAGCTATGAGAGATCCCTTTGATCCTCATGGGTCCTGAGACTAACAAAAGAAGCTGCTAAACATTGCACAAAGGTATTGATCCAGAGCTCATGCTGAGTCCCATAGGTTTCCAAGATCTGAGCCACTGCAACATGGTGCCATTCTGAGAGCTTATTCCCAAGAGGACTATGTCACGTCCTGGAGCCAACACTTCTGCTGCTTCCAATTCCACTGGTGCTGCTGTAGGGTGTAGGACCGAGGTGCAAGCAAATCACATGTCCCACAGCTACCTTCCTATGCTGTCTGACTGAGAGTAGCCACACCCTCCCTGGTGATAGGTCTGCAGTACAGCTGTAGCTGCCTTCACCTAAGCATACTGCCCATGACATGGGGACCATCCTGCTCCTGCCTATCATGGCCAACACCGGAAGCACTACCAGGAGGCCTAAGGACAAGTCCCCCAGCCCAGTCTTGTCTCCCTAGTACTTCAGCACAACATCCACAGGCCTAGGAATTGCCCAATCCAGTCCAGCATCACTGAAACCTGAGCACTTTTCCTGGACTCTGAGGTCAGGCTGACCCAAACTTTAAATGCCACCATAGCGGGATCCCACCTACACAAGTTAACAGTGGGCCAGAAGACTGGCCCACTTAACTTGCTGTAGCCACTGCCAAGACCAGCATCAACTCCTTGGGTTTTAGTGGATTGCTCTACCACTATTACTGCCATTGCTGACATAATGCCCACAGCCTAGGGGCCAGAGAGACCACCCACACACCTGGCTGACCATTGCCACTATGGGCATCTGAGAAAGCTGCCTTGAGGCCAAACATCAGCCCACCTGGACCCCTAACACCAGAGCCAACATACACTATTCTGGGGCTCAATAATAGGCAAACTCTTAATGCTGCCACCACAAAGGCCAAAAGACTGACCCACCTAGCACCCTAGTCTCCAGTAGAACTTCACCAAAACCTCCATGAATAACCCCATCTTAAGCCACCAACAGAATCACAGATATAACTGAACTGTATAAATCCAAAAAATCATACAGAGACTACATTTCTGCATGTCTAAAAATCAAAGCCAATGTGCCCTACCCAGTGAGCACCATAGATACATCTTCAGGAAAAAGTAATTCCCTATGAAAATAAATTTAAAAAATTGGGACACAACTGTTACAGCAGATGTGCTGATATCAAAGTAAGGACACAATGAACATGAAAAAGCAAGAAAATATAAAACCTCCAAAGAAACAGAATAATTCTACATCCACAGATTTCAATCAAAAGGATAGTCACAAAATCTCAGATAAATAATTCAAAATATTGATTTTTATAGAAACTCAGTGAGATACAAGAGAATTTTTTAAAAAATACAGAGAAATCAGAAAAACAATTCAGGATATGAATGACAAGTTTACCAAAGAGATTTAAAAGAATCAAACAAATCCTGGAAGTAAAATTTTCACTGAATGAAATACAATATATATTTGAAAATTTCAATAGACTAAATCAACCAGAAGATAGAATTTCAGAACATGAAGTCAGATTTTCTGAAAAATAAATAAATAAATAAATAATAAAAAAGAATGAGTAAAGCCTTCAGGATATTTAAGAGAACATAAAGTAATAGAATATTTGAATTATAAGTGTCCCCAAAAAGAGAACAAAAGTGTTGGTATAGAAAACCTATATAACAAAATAATAGATGAAAACTTCCCAACCCTAGAAAGAAACTTAGATAGCCAGATACAGGAAGCACAAATATCCCTAAACAGATGCAATGTAAAAAGGTCTTCTCCACAGTACATTATAGTCCAACTGTCTGAAGACAGCATCAAAGACAGAATTGTATAAACAAGAGAGGAGCATCTAGTAATCTATTTTCTGAAAAATCATCAGAATAAAAGCAGATTTCTCAGAAGAAATCTTACAGCCCAATAGAGAATAGGAGGACATACTGAAAGTGCTGAAAAAAAACCTGTCACCAAAGGATATTATTTTCAATAAGATTATCCTTCATGAATGAAGAAGAAATAAAGCCATTCTCAGTCAAGCAAATGCTGAGGGATTTAATCACTACTAGAACAGACCTATGAGAAATACTCAAGGGATTTCTAAACTTGAAATGGAAAGAACAACATTTACCATCATGACAACACACAAAAGTATAAAACTCACTGGTAAAGCAAACACATAAATGAGAAAGACAATGAACTCAAATGGTGCCGCTATAGAAAAACACCAACCACAATGAAAAACAATAAGAGAAAAAGGAACAAAGAAAATATAAAACAACCAGGAACTGATTAACAATATGACATTACCAAAACCTTAAACATCAATAATAATCTTAAGGTAAATAGATTAAACTCTCCACTTAAAATATATAGACTGGCTGAATGGATGGCAAAATGTGTTCCAACTTTATGCTGCCTAAAAGAACACACTTCACCTACAGAGACACATATAAACTCAAAGTAAAGAGATAAAAAACATATTCCACACAAATCGAAACCAAAAGTGATCAGGAGTAGCTATACTTACAGAAGATAAAATAGACTTTAAGTAAAAAACTAGAAAAAAAAAAAAAAAAAAAAAAAAAAAAAAAAAAGACAAAGAAGGTCACTATGTAATGATAAAGGGAAAGAAAAATCCAGCAAGAAGGTATAACAATTCTAAATATATACACACCCAAGAAGGAGCACAATGATTCATAAAGCAAACATTACTGGATTTAAAAAGAGAGATAGCCTCCAATACAGTAATAGTAAGGAAATTCAACACCTCACTTTTGCATTAGAAAGATCATCTAAACAGATATCTAGGAAATCAACAAAGAAACATGAGATTTAAGCTGAACTTTAGAGCAAAAGGAACTAGCAGACATTTATAGAAAATTATACGCAACAACTGCAGAATATACATTCTTCTCATTAGCACATAGAACATTCTTCAAGATAAAACATGTATTAGGCCACAAAACTAGTCTCAACAATTTATTTAAATTTTAAATCATATTAAGTATCTTCTAAGACCACATGAAACAAAGCTATAAGTTAATATCAAGATTAACTTTGGAAACCACAAATACATGGGAATTAAACAACATGCCCTAAAAGACCACTTAAAAAATGAAGACAAAAAGATAGAAATAAAAACAATTTCCTCAAACAATTGAAAATGGAAACACAACATACTAAAATCTGAAGGACACAACAAAAACAGTGCTATGAGGAAAGTTTATGTTAATAACTCCCTGCCTACATCAAAAAAAGCAGAAAGATTTCCAATAACCTAACAATGCACTGTAAGAAACTAGAAATGCGAGAACAAACAAAGCCCAAAATTTGCAGAAGGAACAAAAAAATAAAAATCAAAGTAGAACCAAATGAAATAGAGGCTAAAAAAATTTACAAAGGATAAAAAAATGTTGGTTTCTCAAAAATATAGACACAATTCATAAATCACTATCTAGATTAACCAAGAAAAAGAGGCAGAAAATCCTAACAAAAAATGAGACATTGCTACATATAACACAGAAATATAAAAGATAATCAGTAACTATTATGAATAACTATTGATTAACAATTGAAAATCTAGAGGAAATAGGTAATAAATTCCTGGAAGCATAACCTACCATGATTGAATCAGGAAGACATACAAAACCTGAACAGACCATTATAAATAACAAGATTGAGTTAGTAATAAGGTATCTCCCAAACAAAGAAAAGACCAAGATCAGATGGGTTCATAGCTGATAGCAATCAAACGTACAAAAGATAAACATAACCAATTATCCCAAAGGTATTCCAAAAAAAGAAAAAAAAAAAATTTAAGACAAGGGAACTCTTTCCTACTCATTTTATGAGGCCAACATCATCCTTGATAACAAAACCAGACAAGGACACATAAATGAAGAAAATGACAGGCCAATAAACCAGATGACCATAGATGCAAAAATCCTCAGCAAAATACTAGCAAGCCAAATCCAACAGCACATCATAAAACATCATAAATCAAGTGGGATTTATCCCAGGTATGCAAGAATTGTTCAACATATGCAAATGAATAACTTGAAATACCACATCAACAGAATGAAGGATAAAAATGACATGATCATCTCAATAGATGCAGAAAAAGCATTTAATAAAATTCAGCATTGCTTCATAATAAAAACGTCAATAAACCGTAAATAGAAGGAACATACCTCAAAATAATAGACCACGTAAGACAAATCTACAGCTAATATCACAGTGAATAAGGAAAAGCCGAAATCCTTTCTTCTAACAACTAGAATGCAACAAGTATGTTCAATTATAACACACCTAGTCAACATAGTACTAGAAGTCCTAAATAGGGGAATTAGGCAATAAAAAAAAAATTTAAAAGGCTTGAATTGGAAAGGAAGAGGTAAGATTTTCCCTCTTTGCTGATGATATGATGTTTTGTGTAGAAAAACCTAAAAGTTCTACCAGAAACTCCTAGATTTGATAAATAAATTCAGTAAAGCTGCAGAATACAAAATCAACATACCAAAATAAGCAGCATTTCTATACACCAATAATAAATTAGTTGAGAAAGAAATCAAGAAGGCAAACGTATTTATGATAGCTACAAAACTATACCTAGGAAAAAATTTAACTGAGGTTAAAGATCTCTACAAGAAAAATTACAAAACACTGATAAAAATGAAAGAAGATACCCCCAAAATGGAAAGATATTCCATTCTCATGAAATAGAAGAATTAATGTTATTAATATTAAAATGATCATATTTTCAGAGAAATCTACAGACTCAATGTGATCCCTATCAAATACTAATATCATTCTTCATAAAATTAGAAAAAACAATTATGAAATTCATGTAAAATGAAGATCCTGAAAGCCAAAGCAATCCTGAGCAAGAACAAAGTAAAAGCCATTATACTACCTGCCTTCAAAATATATTACAAGGCTGTAGTAACCAAAACAGCATGATATTGGTCTAAAAATAGATATGGACTAATGGAATAGAAAACAGAACTCAGAAAAAAAGCCACATATTTACAGTCACCTAATCTTTGACAAAACTGACAATAAATTACTTTCAGAGAGGACACTCTCTTTAATAAATGATGCTAGAGAAACAATAGCCACATGAAAATAGAACGTTCACTCACTGTACTTAAAAATCTACTCAACATGGATTAAAGATTAAATGTAAGCTCTAAAACTATAAAACTACAAAAAAGAAAACCTATGAAAAACTCTCATAGACATTGGTCATCTAGACAAAGAATTTATAATTAATACTTCAAAAGGGCAGGCAACAAAAACGAAAGTAGATAAGTGGAACTATATTAAACAAAAAAGCTTATGTGCTGCAAAAGAAATAATCAAGAATGAAAGGACAAACTGCAGAATGGAAATAAAAAATATTTACAAACTATTTATCCAACAGGGGACTAATATCCAGAATTGTTGAGTCTGACCAGCAAACTTGACTCAGCGATGGATGAAAAATGTACACTGACACAGGCTTGCCAGTCAGTGTGGCCAGGGGACCACTGCCAGAGTCAGCAGGAGCCTCCATAAGCTGGCGATGTTCATATTTATTTAATATAGATTAAATGACAAAGGTCTCATGTAAACATCATTAAGATTGCTGACTTCCTGAGTAGAGGGCAGTTTTGCCCACAGATGTGCAAAGGTCAGGCTTAAGACCACATGAGCAAACAAGCTGTTTAGATAAACTCCTCTACATTGCCTTGCTATTTGTTTTTCACTATTAGCTCAAGGTAAGAGAATTAAGCTGCCTTCATCCATAACCTTGTTCCAAGGCTTTTGCAAAACTTTCTGGCCTTCCAAGAAGGTTTGCATTTTCTAAAATTTCTCCCACCATTCTGATCAATCTCCTTCATAGAATATACTAGGAACTCAAACAGTTCTCCAGGAAAAACATAATAATATGTCATTTATAAATGGGCAAAGGAAATGAGTAGACATTTAAAAAAAAAAAGACATATAAATAATCAACAGGTATATGAAAAATAATACTAGGCATCACTACTCATCAGAAAAATACAAATCAAAGCCACAATAAAATACCTAATCCCAGTTAGAATGGCTAATATTAAAAAGAACAAGAAAAAAAAAACAGATTCTGGCAAGGATGTGGAGAAAAGGTAACTCTTAGACACTCTTGGTGAGAATGAAAACTAGTACAGCCACTATGGGAAACAGTAAGTAGATTTCTTAAAAGACTAAAAACAGAATTACCATTTTATCAAGCAATCTCACATCTGGGTATCTACCCAAAGGAAAAGAAATCAATATATGAAAGGGAAATCTTCAGCATCATGTTTATTGCAGCACTATTCAAAATATCATAGATTTAGAATCAACTAAATGTCCATCAATGGATAGATAAAGAAAATGTGATATATGTACATAATGGAATACTATTTGGCCATAAAAAATAAAATGTCATTTGCAGCAACTAAGATGGAACCAGAGGTCATTATTTTAACAAAATAAGTCAGTCACAGAAAGACAAATATTGCAATTTCTTACCTATATATGGAAACTAAAAAAATAAAAATTGATCACAGGGAGTTAGAGAGTGAAAAAATTATAATAATAATAAAAATAATAATAACAGTCTGGGAAGGGTGAATGGTTGAAGGAAAGGATGAATAGAAGTGTTAAGGGATACAAACATATAGGAAGATAGAAAAAATAAATTCAATAATAGCAGAGTAGAGTGACTATACTTAGAAAATGTATTGTACTTGAGTGAGGAATACCATAAATACTCTGACTTGATTACCACACATTATATGCATGTAACAAAATTTCACATGCACCCCATAAATCTGAATAAATTTTTAAAAATCTGGAGGTATCACACTACCTTACTTCAAAATATAAGCCAAAGCTATAGTAACCAAACAGCATGGTATTGTTATAAACACAGACATGTTGACCAATGAAATAGAATAAAGAACACAGAAATAAATCCACATATGTACGGCCAACTAATTTTCAATAAATGCACCAAGAACATCAACTGGGGAAAGAACATTCTCTTTAATAAATGATGCTGAGTAAATTCAATAGCCATAATCAGAAGAATGAAACTGAATCCCTAAATCTCCCCATATACAAATAGCAATTCAAGATGGATTAATGACTTAACCCTAAGACCCAAAACCATAAAGCCACTAGAATTGCTAAGACCTGAAAAACACAGAAACCTAGGACAAAAATTGACAGATGGGGCTACATTAAAGTAAAAATCTTCTGTACAGCAAAGGAAACAATCAATAGTTAAGAGAAAATCTGTTGAATGGGAGAAATTATTTGCAAACATTGATTCAACAGGGGACCAATATTCAGATCATACAAGGAACTCAAACAATTCAAAAATAAAAAATAATAATAATCCCATTAAAATTAAACTGTGAACAAGAACAGACATTTCTCAGAAAAAGACATACAAATGGCCAACAGGTATACAAAAAAGAAAAACAATGCTCAGCATCATTAATCATCAGAAAAATGCAAATCAAAACCACAATGAGGTAAGATCTTGAACTGGTTAGAATGGATATTATCAAAAAAGTAAAAAATAATAGATGCTTCTAAGGATGTGGAGAAAAGGTACACCTTTGGTGAGAATGTAAACTAGTATAGCTACTGTGGAAAACAGTACAGAGATCCCCAAAAAACTAAAAATAGAACTACAATATGATCCAGGAATCCCACTACTTATTTATCCAAAGGAAAAGAAATCTGTATATCAAAAGAATACATGCACTTGCATGTTGATAAAAGCACTATTCACAATAGCAAAGATAAGAAATCAACTTACGTATCTGTCAATTGACAAATGGGTAATGGCAATGTGATATATATACACAGTGTAATACTATTTGACTGTATAAAAGAATGAAATTCTGTCATTTGCAGCAACATGGATGGAACTGGGCACCATTATGTTAACTGAAATGAGCCAGGCATAGAAAGACTGGTAACACATGTTTTCACTCATATATGAGAGCTAAAAATAGTTGATCTAATGAAGATAGACAATAGAATGATGGATACCAGAAACTGGAAAGGATGTGTGGTTGGCAGAGGGGGATAGAGAGAGATTGATTCACGGGTACTAACATACAGTTAGATAGATAAAATAAGCACAGAACCCAATAGCAGAGCATAGTGACTATAGTGAACAACAATTATTGCATATTTCAAAGTAGATAGAAGAATTGGAATATTACCAACACATAGAAATAATAAATACACAAGATGACAGCTACTCCAAAATGCACTGACTTGATCGTTACACATTCCATGCATGTAACAAATACTAACATGTACCCCCCAAAATATGTAAAATAGTTTGTACCAATAAAAATTACTATCCATTTGGTTATTTACTATTAAATTCAAAGCAAGGAGTTAGAAAAATACGATGTTCAAAGGTGACTTCTGTGAAAAAAGAAAAATTGGTTGTACACAAGAGAAGGTAAAAAAAAAAAATATTCTCTTTTAGAAGAGAATTGTAGTAGTTTGGTCTTGGATTCAAGACAAAAAGAAAACAAATTTATTATTAGTTCTAAAGACATAACATTAGGTTTTTGATACTTTCATAAATCACATAAAGTATTTTTTACTGCTAAACTCCATAGACAAAAACAGATGTTCAGATTTTAATATATAACGTATATATGTGATTCCATGGATTATCTGAATGGTATGTGCATTGTTTTTCTATTCAGATAAATCAAGCTGTTCAAAAAATTAGTGGGGTATTTTTTTCTCCAAGATGACAGATTAGAGGCCTTTAGCATTCCTCACCCACTTGCAAATAGCAAGATAGTACATAAAGGTTAACTCTGTGAGATTTAATAAAATAAGAAAAATGGAAATCCATTGGAATAGTGAAGGACACCCCAAATTCAGAGAAGGGAAATGTCAGCAAATAGCCCCCATGGCAGTGTCCAGCTGACAAAAGTCAGTAAAGCCTCACTACTTGACAAAGTCAGAGAGCCTCTCTGTGACTCATCTTTCTACTGGGGATCCAAGAAACCCAGGCTGAGGGAAAGCACTTTGTTTCTCACAAGCCATAGAACTAACTTGGGGAGAGGCTTGGGGATGCTGAGAGGTAAAGACACCAGGAAAAACTGCAGGCACCTTTCAAAACCCAGAATTGAGAGCAGGACACAATTTTTAATCCAGGTGCATACAAAGTCAGTCAGTTTTTGGTGACCCAGTGGCAAGGCTGTGCAAGTATTTCTGTCTCAGACCAGAGACTGGAGTGCTTGCTTTGGAGTAGGGTAGAGAACTCCACAGCCAGAAAGTGTCTCAGCAGTAGGCTCTGGAATGTATTCTTCCCTATCACAGGCCTGGGGAAAGACTTAGACAGCCACACAAAAATAGTGAGGGACTTCAACATCCTGCTGACTGTGTTAGACAGATCATTAAGGCAGAAAACGAAGAAAGAAACTCTTGACTTAAATTTAACACTTGGACAATTGGATTTAATAGACATCTACAGAACACTCCATCCATCAACCATGGAATAGGCATTCTTCTCATCTGCACACAGCACATACTCCAGGATTGACCACATGCTCAGATATAAAGCAAGTCTCAATAAATTTAATAAAATCAAAATCATACCAAGCATACTCTTGAACAACAGTGGAAAAAAATAGAAATCAATACCAAGAAGGTCCCTCAAAAGCACATAATTACAGGAAATTAAACAACTTGCTCCTGAATGATTTTTGGTTAAATGATAAAATTAAGGCAGTAATTAAAAAAAAATTCTTTGAAATAAATGAAAACAGAGATACAGTATACCAAAATCTCTGAGATGCTACAAAAGCAATGTTTAGAGGAAAGTTTATAGGCCTAATATACCTCAAAAAGGTAGAAAAATCTGAAATTAAAAATCTGTCATTACACCTACAGGAACTAGAAAAAGAAGAACAAAGTAACTTCAAAGCAAGCAGAAGAAAAGAAGTAACTAAAATCAGAGTAGAGCTAAAGAAAATTGAGACCCCAAAATACAAAAGAATCAATAAAACCAAAATTTGGTTCTTTGAAATAATTAAGATCAATAGACCACTAGCAAGATTAACAAAGAAAAAAAAAAAAGGGAAGATCCAAATAAACACAATCAGAAATGATAAAAATGACAACAACCAATCCTACCGAAATACGAAGGATCGTCAGGGACTATTCTGAAGAACTCCATGCACACAAACTAGAAAATCTAGAGGAAATGAATAAATTGCTGGAAACACATAATCTTCCAAGACTAAGGAAGAAATTGAAATCGTAAATAGGCTAAAATTGAGATCTGGAATTAAATCAGTAATAACAAACCTACCAACCAAAAACAAAGCTCCAAACCTCATAGTCAAGCTCTACCAGACATACAAAGAAGAGCTGGTGCCAATTCTACTAAAACTATTTCAAAAAATTGAAGAGGGACTCTTCCACAACTCATTTTACAAAGCCAGCATTATCCTGATATCAAAATGTGGCAAAGACACAACAGAAAAAGAAAACTACAGGCCAATATCCCTGATAAACAAAGACATAAAAATCCTCAAGAAAATTTTAGCAAACTGAACCCAGCAGCATATCCAAAGGTTAATTCACCATAATCAAGTTGCCTTCATTCCTAGGATGCAAGGTTGGTTCAATATACACAAATCAATAAATATGATTTGCCACAGAAACAGAATTAAAAACAAAAGCCAGATGATCATCTCCAGAGATGTGGCAAAAGCTTTTGATAAAATCCAACATCTCTTCATAAAAAACCCTCAAGAAACTCTGTATCAATGGAACACAGCTCAAAATATTAAGAGTCATCTATGACAAACCCACAGCCATCATCATACTAAATGAGCAGAAACTGGAAGAATTTCCCTTGAGAAACAGAATGAAACAAGAATGCCCAATCTTTCTACTCCTATTCAACATAATGCTGGAAGTCCTAGACAGAGAAATCAGACAAAAGAAATAAATAAAAGGTATCCAAAGGAAAATAAGAAGTCAAATTCTCTCTTTGAACAATATGATTTTATACCTACAGAACCCAAAAGGTTCCAGGAACTAAAGAACAACTTTAGCAAAGTTTCAGGATACAAAATCTATGTACAAAGATCAGTAGTCTTACTATACATCAATAACATTCAAGCTGTAAGCCAAACAGGAACATAATCCTACTTACAATGGCCACAAATAAATGAAATACTTGGGAATACATCTTACTAAGGAGGTGAAAGATTTCTACAAGGAGAACTATAAAACACTGCTGAAAGAAATCACAGATGAAGCAAATAAATGGAAAACATTCCATGCTCATGGATTGAAAGAATCAATATTGTTAAAATGCCCGTACTGCCCAAAGTAACCTATAGATTCAATAGTATTCCTATCAAACTATCAACATTATTTTTCCCAGACCTAAAACAAAACTATTCTAAAATTCATATGGAACCAAAAATGGTCTGAATAATCAAAGCAATCCTAAGCAAAAAGAACAAAGCCTGAGGCATCACATTACCATTACTGTCAGGCTACAGTAACCAAACAGCAAGGCACTGGTACAAAAATGTATACATAGACCAGTGGAACAGAATAGAGAACTCAGAAATAAAGCTTCACACTTACAACCATCTGAACTTTGACAAAGTTGACAAAAATAAGCAATGGGATAGCTAGCAAGCCACATGCAGAAGATTGGAACTGGACCCTTAACTTTTACCATATACAATAAATAACTCAAGAATAATTTAAAAATTGAACATGAGACTTCAAACTTTAAGAATACTAGAAGAAAACCTTTGCCATTTGCCTTGGAAAAAAGTTATGACTAAGTCCTCAAAAGCAATTGCAAAAAAAAAAAAAAAACACACAAAAATTGACCAGTGGTACATAAACTAAAGAGCTTCTGCAGAACAAAAGAAACCAACAGCAAAGCAAACAGATAACCTACAGAATGAGAGAAAATATTCTCAAACTATCCATCTGGCAGAGGCCTAAAATCCAGAATCTATAGGTGACTTAAATAATTGAATAAGCAAAAAACAAATAACTCCTCAACAAATGAGCAAAAGACATGAACAGACACTTCTCAAAAGAAGACATGGAGAGAGATCCAAGATGGCTGATTACTAGCGGCTCAGGATTGTAGCTCCTGGTGAAAGTGCAGAGAACGAGAGGACACCACACTTTCAGACGAATTTTTGTTGCTCACGGACCAGGAGATTCCCAGCAGAGGAGCCCCATGGGTCACCACCACGACTCTTGTGGCTGGCTCGGCGGTTTTGCCGGTGCCCTGGCGGGGCGGTTCTTGATGCAGAGTAAATGGGACTGAGTCTCCTTTTGGTCAACGTTTGGAGCTCCAGGAAGGCAGTCGCCTATTCAGCTGATTGAAAAAGGGACTCAAGAAGGAAGCCAGACCGGCGATTCCTGAGCAGAAAAGCACCACGCATCTTAACACTACTATTTTGGCTGGTGCAGTGGGTTGCTCAGATTCCAGTGCTGGGAATCAACAAGTTGGCTGTCTACTAAGAGACCTAATTTGAAAGTCGGTAATTACAAAAATGACAGGTGGATAATTTTACAATGATGGGAAGAAACCAGCGTAAAGAGGCTGAGAATACCCAAAATCAGAATGCCTCTGCCTCTACAGGGGATCACAGTTCCTCATTAACAAGGGAACAAGGCCTGATGGAGAACAAGTGCATTCCATTAACAGATTTAGGCTTTAGAAGGTGGATAATAAGAAACTTCTGTGAATTAAAAGAACATGTTCTAGCCCAATGTAAAGAAACTAAGAACGTTGAAAAAAGGCTTGACAAAGTCCTAATGAGAATAGACAATTTAGAGAGAAATATAAGTGAATTAATGAAACTGAAGAATACAGTACGAGAACGCCACGAAATATGCACAGGTTTTAACAGTCGAATTGATCAAGTAGAAGAAAGGATATCAGAGGCTGAAGACCAATTTAGTGAAATGAAATGAGAAGACAAGATTAGAGAAGAAAGAGTAAAAAGGAATGAGCAAAGTCTCCAAGAAATATGGGACTATGTGAAAAGACCTAATTTATGTTTGATAGGTGTACCTGAATGTCATGAAGAGAATGAATCCAAGCTGGAAAATATTCTTCAGGATATTATTCAGGAAAACTTTCCTAACTTAGTAAGGCAGGAAAATACTCAACTTCAGGTAATACAGAGAACACTACAAAGATATTCCTCAAGTAGAGCAACCCCAAGACACATAATCGTTAGATTCACCAGGGTTGAAATAAAGGAGAAAATTCTAAGGGCAGCTAGAGAGAAAGGTCAGGTTACCCATAAAGGGAAGCCTATCAGACTCACAGCAGATCTCTCAGCTGAAACCCTACAAACTAGAAGAGAGAGGGGGTCAATATTCAATATCCTCAAAGAAAATAATTTTCAACCCAGAATCTCATATCCAGCCAAATTAAGCTTCATAAATGAAGGAAAAATAAAATTTTTTGTGAACAAGCAAGCCCTCAGAGATTTCATCACCACCAGGCCTGCTTTACAAGACTTTCTGAAAGACGCACTATACACAGAACGGAACAACCACTATCAGTCATCCCAAAAACTTACCAAAAGGTAACGAGTATCTCCATAATGAAGAATCTATATCAACTAGTAGGCAAAATAGCCATCTAGCATTAAACAACAATATTAAACTCACAAATATCAATATTAATCCTAAATTTAAATGGATTAAATGCCCCAATCAAAGACACAGACAGGCAAATTGAATAAAACATCAAAACCCATTGGTTCACTGTATCCAGATCCATCTCATAAGCAAGGACACACAAAGACTCAAAACAAAGGGTTGGTGGAAGACTTACTAATCAAATGGAGAGCCAAAAAAAAAACAAAAACAGAAAACAGGTGTTGTAACTTTCGTCTCCAACAAAATAGACTTTAATAGTAACAAAGACTAAAAGAAACAAAGAAGGACATTACATAATGGTAAAAGGATCAATGCAACAACAGGAGTCAATGATCACAAATATATATGCACCCACTATAGGAACACACAGATACATAAGACAAGTTCTTAATGACTTATAAAGAGACTTGGACTCCCGCACAATAATAGCAGGAGACTTTGACAACATATTGTTAATATTCGACGGATCAACGAGATAGAAAACTAACAGGGACATCTATGATTTGAACTCAGACCTGGAACAAGTAAACTCAGTGAATATTTATAGAATTCTTCACCCCAGGTCCACAGAACATACATTTTTCTCTGTATCATATTACACCTATTTTGAAAGTGACCACATAATTGGAAGTAAATCACTCTTCAGCATTTGCATAGCATTTCACAGACTTAAATGAAATATTAGTTGGCTGTTTGTTTGTTATTTTCTTCCCTTATTCCTTCCTGTCTCCACTGTTAAGCACAATTATCAGCATAAAAGAGGTTTTTAATACCTATTTTTAGATTGCATTCCAGCCTGGGCAATAGAGCAAGACTCCTGTTCTCTCTCCCCCTTTCTCTTTCTCTTCCTCTTTTTTTCTCTCAAAAAAAAAAAAAATTAAAAAAAAGCTACCCAGTCTCACTCCATGATAACTAATTAATTTATTTACCACCCCCCCAAAAAAAAGACATGAGTGTCCAACAATCATTTGAAAAAAAGCTCCATATCATTGATCATCAGAGAAATGCAAATCAAAACTACAATGAAATACCATCTCACACCAATCAAAATAGCTATTATGAAAAGTTCAATGGCCAGACACAGTGGCTCGACCATGTAAGCCCAGCATGGTCAGGAGTTCGAGAACAGCCTGGCCAACATGGTGAAAACCGTCTCTACTAAAAATACAAAAATTAGCCAGGCATGGTGGCAGGCATTTGTAATCTCAGCTACTTGGGAGGGTGAGGCAGGAGTATTGCTTGAACCTGGGAGGCAGAGGTTGCAGTGAGCTAAGATTACACCACTGCACTCCAGCCTGGGCAACAAGAGCAAAACTCCATCTCAGAAAAAAAAAAAAAAAAAAAAAATTCGAAAAACAACAGATACTTTAGAGGGTCCAGAGAAAGGGAAATGCCTACACATTGATGATGGGAAAGTTAATTAGTTCAGACACTGTGGAAAGTAGTTTTGATATTTCTCAAACAGCTTAAAACAGAACTACCATACAACCCAGAAATCCCATTACTATGTATACATCCAAAGAAAATAAATTATTCTACTAAAAAGACACCTACACTTGTATGTTCATCACAACACTATTCACAACAGCAAAGACAAGGAATCAACGTAGATGTCCATCAATGGTGGATGGATAAAGAAAACTTGGTATATATAAACCACATAATACTACACAGCCATTGGGGAAAAAAAATGGCATTATGTCCTTTGCAACAACATGGATGCAGCTGAGGCAAGCATCCTAAGCAAATTAGTGCAGGAACAGTAAACCAAATTCCACACGTTCTCACTTATAAATGAGAACAAAATATTGGGTACTCATGGACATAAAGATAGCAACAATAGATACTGGGGACTACAGGAGGAGGGTAAGAAGTGAGGCAAGATTTGAAAAACTATGTTCACCTGGGTGACAGGCTTAATTGCACCCCAAACCTCAGGATCACAAGATATGCCCATGTAATAAACCTACACATGTACCCCCTGAATCTAAAATAAAAGTGAAAGTTAAAAAAAAAAAAAAGCACTAGCATAACTCACTAGTTTCTAGTTATTGTTTTTTCCTGAATCTTGCTTTAAGTGTTGCTTGGCTAATAGTTTATTTCATGGCTATTTCAGTAATCAAAGTCATACTTATTGTTCATATTAAGAAGCCATAAGTTAAGTAAAAGTTCACTTACTGTTATAAATTAATGATTACAAAGTAACACTTAATTTGAAGTTCTGCATATGAAAGTAATATATTCAATAATGAAAGAAACATTTTTAAAATAATTGTGTTACTCTAGTTCTCTTTAACATAGCATGGACTCATTTCTGCAACCTGAGATTTCCTTCTTTGCATTATCATATTTTGCCATGTGAAACTTAAGAATGCCACCACCTATGCATGAGCCAAAATAAAAGAATTTTTCTGTATAACACTGTGTAATGATAACTTAAATGAAGCTCTTGACCATGGCAATGTTATAGGAGGGTGCTATAAAACGTATACCTATAACACCTCTTCTTAACTAATGTTAGCATAACCCATCTTACCTAAACTCCACCCTACTGAATCTAAGGATATGGGTATGAATCCACCCCCAAAATGCTATGGTTCTTAACTAAAATTCATAGTGATCCATGAGAACTGAAGATCACTAATGAATCTTGTACTATTCTATTATATGTGTTGAACATAATTTAGTTGTCATTAGGATGTTATTCTAAAATACTTCTAATGTTGTTCTTGGCAATTTAACATTAAAGCATTTGCATTTCATATGTGTTAATCTTGTCAAGTTTACCTTATTTACTTCATGGAAACGTGAAGAGCCATATTACATGTTTACTATATCAAAAATTATGGTCAAAAGTAGAACATGCAAATCTTCTTTATTTGCCCTCCAGATATGCTCTCCATCCTTCTCCTCTCTCCTCTGTACCCAGGAGGCTGACCTCTATGCCTTTACTTCTTGATCCTGCTTGGCTTTGCCAGGAGAGCCACTAGTAGCAGATCAGAGAATGGAAGGAAAGCAAGATGTGATACCCCTCCCTGTGGAGTACAGGTTAGCAGTAACTACATTCCTCAGCCTAAATTCAGGGCTCCTATCTGGTCCTCTCCTTCAGCTACAGGTCTCTCTGGGTTCCAGTTACCACTCTGTTTCCTGCTGAGATCCTAAGTGATACAAGTAATAAAGCAGAATGCTACTTTAGAAAATTTTCTTCCCTGCTTTCTTCCTGCTAGACTTGAGTTATCCCTTCATATCGTCATTCAGTTATTAGGGAGAAAGAGTTCTTTTGAGAAGTAACTACATTTCTCACTCATAGGGGACTCTAGATTCTATTTATTTGATACATATCAAGTATCACAGTCCCCTGATTACTAAATAAGACTATAGTAATGTGCATTTATTGGTCAATCATCAAATAGTTGTTGGTTTCAAACACTGATATCTAACCTAAGCAATTTCTGTGATTATTTTATGAACCCAATTACATCAGCAATGTTACCAGAGACAAAAAATAATTTAACAACAAAAAAATCATATTATCAATCAAATAGAAAAGATCTCAAAAGCTTTTGAAATTTCTAGGACAACCTTTGGGAATAGTCAGTGAAATTGAATAAAGCAGCTATACAGAAGTCACAATTTTTAATCAAATACACGTCTAGTAACTGTATATGTTTACTAAGGAACAGCAGTTAGTCTTTTCTTGGTTAAGGAATAAATTAATTTTATTTGTGTTTTAAGAAAATTTCTTAAAGGTGGATTTAACTACAACATATATTTCCATCTCATGAATTTATATCTTTACAAAATTAGATATGTCCATCTTAAAATATTTTAGTAATTACAGCTAAATTGAAAAGAAAATAATACATAAAGCAAATAATGTTATTCTACAGCAAATTCAAATAAACGTTAAATTGTTTTCCTTATAGTGTTTACCAGCTAAGTTATAAAAATTTATTTGTACAACATAAAAATACAAACTTTGTGGAAACTGAATCTTGCAAAAATTTATTTAACTTCTCATTATGTAAATCAAACAAGCAGTGCACCTACAGCTTTGACAAATGAAGATTAAGTATCCTATTTGCGTTGGTTAGTTCACTCTTTCACAAATCACAATCCTGTGAAAAATTAGAGGGGCCCATTTCAGGTAGAAAAACAAACTCTTTTAAAGCCAGAACAAATTCAACCCCAATCTACTCAACCACAATTTGCCTTACTGAGAAAGGCTAAAAGATAAAGAGTTTAGTAAAGCCTAACCTATTAGAATATGTGTTATCCCCAACACTGAAGAGAATAGCAAGGACATAAACCATCTGGACTGTGGAGGAAGCTCACAACCTCTTTCTACATGTTATCAGAATTTATACCTAATAACTTTAAGGGGAAAATATTCAAGCTGACCTTAAAATATGAGAAAAGTTAACAGGCATTCTCTTCTCTTGGCCCTTGGAAAACATGATGTTCCAGCTTGTAAAGTATAATTGAGCTATTAAACAAATATTACAATAACATTCTTCAGAATATAAAACAATGCTCATTTTGGAGTCACTTAAAAAGTAGTTTTTCTTACACATTGCAATCTGACTCATGATACGCGCACAAAAAAATTCTTACAGAAAAAAGCTATGAACATTCTCAAAATCCAAGAATATAAATTTTAAAGGTAGACAATTATAATAAATACTAAAGCTTGTGAATATTAATGTACAGATACATTCAAATATCAAGTTGGAAAAACATTTATTCTGAGAAAAAAATGTTTTGAAACTTCCAATTACAATGCATTATTCATTTTCTCTCAATCCTATGATCATGAAAAGCAAAGTTCTTGGATATTTTTCTCTTGGAATTTTACGAGAGTCACTAAAATTGTTTTATGGAGACAAATAATATTTATCATTTGGTAAGTAAATGGTTTTTGAATTTTAAATTATAGTAAAATATAGAGAAGAAAATAAAAATTATCCATAATAAGCCAACCAAAGACAGCCACTTTTTACATTTTGGTACTGATTATGCATTTGATTTCTATCTTATTATTTAACATATGTCATCAGTATTTTACTATGACTTAGACATGTCATAGTTTAGCTATTAGAAATAACACCTTAATTTGAATACTTTCTTGATTGAAGCTTTGTCTGCATTTTGAAAATCTCCTTAGTACTGAGAGAAGGAAAATTTTAAAATTTGAGACACATGATGGTTAAGGTTTTAGAATGAAAAGTCCTTTGTTATCTAAAAGTATTATTTATTCTATGGTTTTAGATTTCTACATTATCCAAAAAATAATAAAATATATTCAAAATATTGAACACCTCTCATAAGAACAAAGTTTCTAGGGTAATTGAAACAGTGTTTTAGAAAGAATTTTAATTGAATATTATTTTTAAATTATATATTGGCCACTCTCAACAAAGAAATATTGAACTGAATGAAGTAAAACATACAAGAAAGACTTGATTTAAAACTAATGCAATATGGATCAGAGATTAAATTCAACTCCCCTGAAACAAAAGAAGAAGAGTTTTTAGGCACTGGAATGAGCTAGTGAATTAGGCTCCAACTCTCTTTGAGAGAATGAGAAATAGAAACATTATCTTTCTTGATGATTTCATTTCAAAGGGATGACTTCCAGTTTTTTCAGAAAGAGAGCCCTTTGTTTCCTTCGGCATCACTAAAGTGTAGATTTATATCTCAAAGGGGTGAAGAAAAAATTTACAATTAAAAGTTTTCTAAAGCAAACTCCCTAAGAAAAGTGAGATTGGAGCCTGGATTCAGGAAGTAAACTGTGTAAGGTCAAGTTAAAAGGAACATTAAGGCCATTTTAACCATTTTTGTCCCAAGTGTGGATATTGCCCATTGTACTAGATGGGTGGTTTTATGGACACAATACCCCAAGAAGAAATTATCTTTCTTATATAATGACTACAATTTCCTATTTGCTTTTCTTATGACTAAATAATAAGACATTCAACGGCTGTCGTTGACTGAATCCTTCTAAAGATATGTAAATACATCCAGATACCAAGCACTTCATTCATTTTTTCTCGCAATCTCACAAGTCTCAGCTACCTGAAATAAAATCCCTGCAAATGACCCCAACAGGTTTGCAATGTGACTAATAAACCTTCAGTGTTATAAGCTCTAAAACTTTGGGAGTTTTTTGTTACTCGGTTGCACCCACCTCCCTCCGCTCCCAACTAATTTATCCTGAAAAAATTCATTGAAATTCACACAGTGTACAAGAGAAGGAAGACAAACACCCTCCAACATGAAAAAAAAAAAAATTTCGAGTAATTTTCAACTACAAGCACCACAAGTTATTTCTAAATTTAGTTATTTAGCCCAGTAAAATCTAGAACAAAATATCTATTGTCAGTAGCTAGTAATTACCCATACCTCAGAGAATAGATGTTTATCACAGAAAAAAAAATAATAATAAAGAAAAGAAAAAAAAACAGAAATAATTGTATATAGGAATAAATGTTGGAGGAAAAAACCCACAAAATTCCATTTTTACATTTAGAGCCAATATGTCAATAAATTACTTAAAATTTCTTTATTTTAGGACCCATATATGTGCAAGTAAAACTTACTTTACTTAAAACAGGCTGGTTTGTATTTTGTAACAAACTTCAATACTTCTGTAATTTGTAGAAGTTTTAATTAGTTAAAATGTGAATAAAGCCTCTTAAAGTCCTTTGAAAATATCAGAAACTTTGCCAACATATCTACTCCTATAGAAGACAATTATCTTAGAATACTTGTATCCAACCACATTACTAAACAATTTACCCATTTTCCTATCTTTATGACTTTAGCTTTACATAAAATTTGTATAATCTTTTGCAGAAATTTACCATTAAGAGAGTAAAAACATGCTATAAAATATTGTGTAGTAGCATAGAGACATATGCTATATGTCTGTACAGCCTTTAATCAACCATGTCTTTTTAAAATCCCTTTAATGGTTTCTGGTACCTTTTTTTAAAAGCCTGCTTTGATTTATTATCACAATATAGCTAGTGAGAGATATAACTTGCCCTTAAAAAAAAAAACAAACCTGTGGTTTTTAATGATCTGGGGATGACCAACCTCTGATAAGTCCAAAACCATGGTAACCCTATGTAAAGTACTAATTATACCTTAAATTCAAGAGCATTCATCATCTTCTCCCCAAAAGCCTTTACTTTGACTGTGTCCCTATCTTTAAAAATGGCATTGTCATTGTTCCAGTTACCCAGGTTCTCAACCTCAGAGTTATTTTGCTATCATCCTCTCATAACAAAGCTCTAAGTACTATTAACCCTAAATCCATTATGTTCTCTCTCCAATCCAAAACATATTACTGTAAGAACTATCTCTCTAAAACAAAATATAAATTGAAAGCACAATACTGTATCACTATACACCCACCAGCAAGACAAAAATTTAAAACTATGTATGTATATATATCAAGTGTGTCAATAGCATGGAAAAGATTGCTGGGCCGCGTATCTCATGCCTGTAATCCCAGCACTTTGGGAGGCCGAGGCAGGCAGATCACCTGAAGTCGGGAGTTCAAGACCAGACTGATCAACATGGAGAAACCTGTCTCTACTAAAAATACAAGTTAGCCAGGTGTGTTGGCTATAATTCCAGCTACTTGGGAGGCTAAGGCAGGAGAATTGCTTGAAACCAGGAGGCAGAGGTTGCAGTGAGCTGAGATCGCGCCATTGCACTCCAGCCTGAGCAAAAAGAGCAAAACTCCTTCTCAAATAATAATAATAATAATAATAATGTGGAGAAAACAAAACTCTTATACAATTCTGGTGGGAGTATAAATTGATATGTGTTTGAAAGTCAGTTTTTACTAAAGCTGAATATGTGCATATTCTAAGACCCAGAAATTTCACTCCTACAAATATTCCCAAAATGGCAGAAAATGCTCTCACAAAAGTAACTTGTTCTCTCAGATAAGAATAACAGAAAAACAGAAGTGGCCATTTCTAACTAGGCTTCTAAAAGGACATAGAAACATACTTTTTATTTCTTTAACATACTCATAACTATAATATAATTAATAAAAAATTATTGTTAGATGAAATTGTAATAAGCTAGCTGAATTAAATTTTCATCTAATTATATGCATTCAATTTAACTTAACAATAAAGGCATTAACCAATAATTGTTTATTTTAGTGCCCTCTGCCCTTCTTATTGACCCTGTGACAACTGTTGAGTCCATTATAGCTGCATTCTTTGTGCTCACTCATTCTTTATTTTTATACGTTTTTCCAGTGTTTTTTTTTGCCTTAATGTTTTCATTACAAGTTATTTGTAGATTAATGTAGAATATAAAGTGACTATTTTTTAGAATTAAAAAAAATAATTTAAAAGGTAAGGCTAGATTCAAAGAAAAGCTAATGAATGAAATGTTCCACTATAAGCAAAATTTTTATTTCTATTCTGAATAAATAAGAAACGTACTTTTTTTGCAAATAAGAAACAGCATTTGTCATCATTTTGATTGTTACATCTTCTATTTTATTCATATGAATATAAAAACTCTTCCTGTGAGATCTTTTATTATTTAGTCTTGGCTTTATTCTTCATAAAATAAGGTGAATCAATATGCAGAAGATTGGTTTCCAAGAGTCTGATGCCTATAAATAACCTACTTGTCTTCTTTATTTTTAACTTGAAGCTCAAAGCATCTCTCCTAGCTGGAATACATCAAATAATATTTGCTGTCATAATATATTTATTCATTAGTTTGAACTACTTGTGTTGAATGTAAGTTGGACAATTTTACACATATCAATTCCCCTAATTGTGACGGGAAATCAAATAACATATGCTTTATTGCTGTGGGATAATTCAGTATAATTTTTTTTTGTCAACACTGCAAAGAATGGATTTCAGTTATATTACTTATTCTGACCACTTTTGTCTGTAATGAATAATTTTGAAAGTGCCATGACATTTTGCTCTGTCAGATAATTAATCTGTACTTTTCCTAAATACTCATTGCAACTCTATGAATCATTTTATAGCTAATAAAATATATCGTGTAACAGAAAGCCTGGAATATGTGAAGATATGTGGTGACTGTGCATGCTGGACTTAAGGCAATACGCTCTGCAGGCTTACGTCAGGTGTCCTGTGTGCAGTAGGGACTATGGCTAGTGGTACAAAAGAATAAGCAACAATCTTTGTACTTAAAAGGGCAGTAGCTTAGGTTAAAAATAATAGTCAATTTTAGAAAGCATATAATGTTTTTTATGACTTATTTGCTGTGGGAATCCAAAGCAAAGGGTGGTTTACTTGGGGCATTTGAGAAATCACTAGAGGTAACCCATGTGTGGAGTCCTACAGGTGAGTAGGGTTCTCTTGGCATGTAAGAGGGGAACAGAGATTACAGGCAGAGGAGAGCCATGGTGGACCCCTCCCTAAAACATGGAATCTCTGGAAAAGCAAAATGTTATCTTGTTCTAACACCAAATATCCCCCAAAGGACTATATTATTTTCAGTTTGTAAATCAAATAATGGAACCAGGGCACTCTAGTAATTCTGTATATATTTGGATTGGAGAAATATTTCAATAGGATATATCTCCTGCCAGAAAATCAAATTTATTATTAAAGTCATTAAGGCAAGACACTTAAGCAGAACGATTAAAAACTATGTATGTCTGATCTTTGAAAGTTGCTAAAGGGCCTTTGTCTCTTCCTTTAGTGATCCAATTAAAAGCTACAGAGTTAGGCCCTATGGGAGGAAAAAATACTTTCTTCTTTTAGTTTCAAATGTTTTCTTTTGTCCCAAACTAATATTACAGGTTCCTGTTGAATAGAGGATGGTCTTATCTCTCTGTGTGATTTAGCCTGCACAGTCAGATGAGGGTGAAGGACAATGGAAAGGAAGGGACGCTATCTCCAGTCCATTTGATCAGCTATTATTTAGTCAGAATTACACATTTTTAAAAAAGAAAAACTGGCAAATTACAGCAAGTTTTCAGCTTGGACATGGTGGTTTATGCCTGTAATCCCAGTACATTTGGAGGTCAAGGCAGGAGGATCGCTTGAGGCTAGGAGTTTGAGTTCAGCCTGGGAAACAGGAGACCCCATATTTACAAAAAATAAAAATAAATTAGCTAGGCATGAGGAAGTGTACCTCTAGTCCCAGCTACTCAGGAGGCCAAGGTGGGAGGATTGCAATGAGCTATGGTTATGAAACTGCTCTCCAATCTGGGTGACAGAGCAAGGCTGTCTCTAAAAAAAAACAAAAATATGGAAGAAAAAGAACAAGTTTTCAGCAATCTCCCTTGGTTGGTATTCAGATCAGATTATCTTTGAATCCTCCGCATATCATGACCAACAACATCTCACCCACTGGAATTTCAGTGATCACTGCAAAATGTGTTTGGTATGTGAAGTTATATACTATTAGTAAAATTAAGGACTAGGGTATTGTCTTAGTCTATTTTGTGCTGCTATAACATAATACCACAGACTGGGTAATTTATAAAGAACAGAAATTTATTTCCTCACAGTTCTGGAGGCTAGGAAGTCCAAGATTAAGGTGGTAGGATCTGCTCTTGGCCTTCTTGCTGTGTTCTCATATGGCAGAAAGCAGAAGGGCAAGAGAGGATGAACTCTCTCTTGCAAGCCCTTTTTATAATGACATTAATCCATTCATGAGGACAAAGCCCTCATCACCTAAACACCTCCCAAAGGCCCTACCTCCCTATATTGTTGCATTAGGGATTCAGTTTTTAACACATAATTTTGGGGTAAACATTTAGACCATAGCAGGTATTTACCCAATGTAGTGTACCCATATAATTTCTTTATTGTTCTTAAACATAAAGCTATTTCTAAAGAATAGAAATAAAAATGTTCATGATGACAAATTTTAATGATCAGTTTCTACAGCAAGTTCACAGAGTATTCCTAATTCCAATACACTAGCTACCCTTGCTGGGGATACTTATATTGGAAATTTCGTATGTATATACAGATGTTCAAGCCAGCACATTATATAGTATCTCCTACAACATTATTTCACTAATTAAAAAATGAAACACTTCTATCTTTCTCACCTGCCTATCTCTAACATCACGTAATATCACTGGGTCCCTCATTCAGTCTCACTTGCCTTTCTTGAACACATTGCATAACTCCTACCTCAGGACACTCGTACTTGCTGTTTCCTCACATAGAAAAATACTCAATCAGCTGGCTCATTTTCTTCCTCTCTCCCTCCTCCCCACCTGTCTGTCAGGCAGTTTCTCTTAGAACTCTGGTGCCACACAGTATAAAGGTCTCAGCCAAGAGCCAGTGTTAACTGCTAGACAAGTGAACAAGCCTTCAGATATTTCCAGTCCTCAGACTTTGAGCCATTCCAGCTGATGCCAACTTAAGCAGAAATAAGCTATCTCTGCCAACCTGTCTAAATTGTGAGCAAAATAAATGTAAGCATTTTAAGCCACTAAGTTTTAGGGTAATTCATTATGCAGCCATCGCAACTGGAACAGATTTTTGATACACACATTGTCATTGTACACTTGTTATTGCATAATGTGATTATACACATGTGTGTGTTTTGTCAAAAGCAATATTGTTTTGTCATATCAATATTCGTTTACCCGTGCATTTTCCCTTTCCAGTGTTTTTCATACTTTTCTGTAGTTTCACATTTCCATCTCTGATTATTTCCATTACTTAAATAATTCTCATAGTATTTCTTTCATTCAAATTTGCTAGAGGCTTTTTTTCACTTCTTGTTTTAAAAGTCTTAATTTTACCTTAATTTTTGAAGAATATTTTCACTGAATATAAAATTATGGATTGGATGTTGTTTTCTTTTGGCACTTTGAAGAGACTATTTCAATGTTAGCCTAATTGTTACTCTTTTGAAGATAACATACATTTTTTTCCTCTGTTTATAACATTGCCTTTTTTCTGGAGACAATGTCTCCCTCTGTTGCCAGGCTGGAGAACAGTGGCGCGATCTCAGCTCACTGCAACCTCCACCTAATAGGTTCAAGAGATTCTCCTGCCTCAGCCTCCCGAGTAGCTGGGACTATAGGCATGTGCCACCACACCCAGCTAATTTTTGTATCATTAGTAGAGATGGTGTTTCACCCTGTTGGCCAGGATTCTCTTTATCTCTTGACCTCGTGATCTGTCCCCTCTGCCTCCCAAAGTGCTTGGCGTTGGTAGAAACTTTCTGAATGTGCTTCAAAGTCTTTCTCAACCATTATCTCTTTAAATGTAGTTTCTGCCACCTATTGTCTCTCTTCACTCATTCTGAAACTCTAAGTATACATGTGTTGAACCCATATGTCATACATGTTCTCTTCTGTGTTTTGCATTCTTTTACTTTTTTGTGCTTCAGCCTGGATACTTTCTCTTGACCTATTTTCCAGTTCACCATTTCTCTCCTCTGCTGTAATTAATCTGATAATTCATTGACTTCTTAATTTCAGTTATAGTCTTTACAGTTCTAGAAATTCTATTTGCTTTTTTCTTATAATTTCCACCTCTACTTCTTTACCAAAATATTCACCTTCATGTTTAACTTACAAAACATATTAATCATTTTACTTTAAATTCCAAGTTTGATATTGCCATCATTCTAATATTTGAATCTTCTGTGAGTGTGTTCAATTGATCCAGGTTTTCTATTTTCTTAACTCTCATTCAATTCTAATCTATTCATACATCTAATTAGTTTACACTGGGTGCCACATACTTTCAGAGCTCTGAATGATGTTCCTTTCTATCAGAGAGGATTTACAATTGCTCTTGGCAGGCAACTAGGCTAGGGAGGAAGTGATCACCATATCTAATCAGAAATTGAGCTAATCCAAAACTGAGCTTCTATCATTTTGAGGGATGATTTATTAGTAGTATACCTTTACTCCTAGAGCTCAGTCTTTTGGAGTCCCAACTGAAAACTTCAGGTATTTACAAAAACCCTTTCTCCTTAAAAAGCCCCAAACTCTGACTTTTGTCCCCCAGTGCCTAGAGATTGTTGCTGTCTTTATGTCCATGTGTACCCAATGTTTAGCTCCCACTTATAAGTGAGAACATACAACAATAAACATTTGTATGTTTATTGTTGCTTATGGGTTGACTGAGTAATTTTGCTGCTCTGAGCAAAATTCAGTGGATGTTGCTGGGTTCAGTGGAGCTGAACGATGTGGCTGCTAGAAAGTCATATGGGGATAGGCTGGCCTAAGATAACCTTACTTAGGACAACTGATCTCTCCCACTCCACTAGACCAACCTGTGGTAGCAAGGCTGCAAAAGAGGCAGAAGAAGAGGACAATTCTTTTTGAAGTCTAGGTTCAGAGATGGCATACTACCAAAACATGGAATTCATCAAAGTCACAAGGCCAGTCCAGATTCAAGGCATGAGAGAATACACTCTACTTTTTGAGGAAAGATAACATTGCAAAAGGTGTGGCTACAAGGAGGGGTAGAAAACTGAGGCCATTTTTAAAATCAATATACCACAGTAGTATTTTTTTTTTTTTGAGACGGAGTTTCACACTGTTGCCTAAGCTGGAGTGCAGTATCACCATCTCAGCTCACTGCAACCTCCACCTCCGAGGTTCAAGTGATTCTTCTGCCTCAGCCTCCTGAGTAACTGGGACTACAGTCACCATGCCACCATGCCCAGCTAATTTTTGTATTTTTAGTAGACACGGGGCTTCACCATATTGGCCAGGCTGATCTCAAACTCCTGACCTTAAGATCCGCCCACCTCAGCCTCCCAAAGTGCTGGGATTCCAGGTGTCAGCCACCACGGCCAGCCCACAGTAATATTTTCTAAATCTCTTTTTTCAATATACCTCAAGATCCTTAGAAATAATTAATGACCTCTGCCAACTTCTTAAGAATATTCAGATTTAATAGCATAGAAGTTTAACATTGCTTTAAGGTCTAAGGATTCATGTTCTAAGAATATGCTTGCAACTGTTACAACTTTGGATATCATACAATCTAAAGACTAAAAAAACTTTTTAAAAATACCAAAATAATTTAGTTGAAGAACCAGAAATAAATATTTCCTCAGCATTTATTCTTACTCTCCTCAAACTTCATTGTTTTTTTTCCTTTCTTCTTTCCTTCTTTTTATTGTTAAGGTTATAGAAAGCATTTCATAGGAGAAACTTCTAGTGGGCATGGTAATTCTTTCATCATGTTTATAAATTATTAAATTTAATAGAATAGTAAAACTTTATCTCAATTCTGAAGATTTTTATTCAATTTATGATTTTGAGGTAATTTGCTCTAAAAAAATTATACTCTAATAGGCTTTTCTTTCAAAGTATTGCATAATTTTGAACAAGAAATATTTTATTGTAATTGTTTGAAAATCTGTGTGTATTAACACATCAACTAGCACAACAATTATGCACATATCACTCAAATTCCAGTACTCTTGTTTATATAAGCAAATGTAGAGAAAATTGAATATTTAAGTCTAGTTGCAATATGTCTTCCTAAGAGTAGAGTTTAGCTTCTGCAACATGCAGGAATTGATTTCTGTAGCATCTGTTGAGCACCACACAACTAGCTAAGCATGGAAGACTCAGACATACTCCCTGCCCTTAATGAGCCCACAATAGAAAAAGAAGCAGACATATTTTTCACTAGCTATAGTATGGTAAAAATCCTGCAACAGAAAAAGTGTTTTCTTCCAGCCTGGGTGACAAAGAGAGACTTCATCTCAAAAAAATAATAGTAATTTTTTAAAAAAGAGCTTAAGCTTAAAAGGCATTCTTCAAGCTACCCAAACTCCATGGAAATGTATATGTAGCTCCCCACAAAGAATTAGCCCTAGCTTCATCAAGCTAATTCAACCCTTCCCTAAACCACTTTTTGCCTTGACTGCCTAAATAGTTTGACTTTGCTACTATCCTTAGGACGTGGGAACACTATCAGAAAAGCATGCCCTTTAGATGATTTTTGCTGCTGCCTTGTCCTGAAAACCCTTTCCTGTCCATATGCAGGCTTCCCATTATTTACCCCAGCCTTCTCATGAAGGGTGAACAAAAAGATTGACAGTAGCCAGCAAGGCCTCGGTGTCACACCACTCCAGGCGGCAGTGGTAGGGGGCATCATTCACAGTGTGTGCTAAGAAAATGGGGCCCTGCAACAAGAGACCCTGTCTCAATTTTGGCAAGGATGTTAGCATGCAGTGAAGGCACTTTCTGTATATAACAGTACTTTGCTTTTTCTTTTTAATGACTCATAATTATCTAATCATGAATTGTGGTCTGTAACTCAAGTTCTAACAAGAATGTTGTGTTAATTGGGACTGTAATCATTCAGGATTTTGATATAAGAATAAACTAATAAATGGGTGGGTCCAGAATCTAGAAGAAAGTCAATACTTACTATACATGTATATATGTATGCGTGTGTGTGTGTATTTATATATTTTATATATAGAAGTTGGTATTACAGTACCAACTTTTTCATATAATCTCCATTGTCATCTTTCAAATGAGTAATTTTCCAAGAACTCATTATGTGGACTATTTTTCTTCTATTTGTCCCTTAAATTTTATACCTCTCAGAGTTCCAGTCTCAGTCTTATTTTCTTCTCAGTAGCTATATTCTCCCATTAACCTCATCCAGAAGGTGGTATTTACTACTGCCTGCATATGACCATATCCTAAATCTACATCTTCAGAAAGAGCTCTCTCCTCAGTGCCATACCCAATTATCCTATTTTCTAAGCCTCCTGGTTTAAGTGTTCCTTATGTCCCCTCAAACTCTACCTGTCTAAAATTGAGTTTATTATCTTTTCCCTCAACCCTGATCTCTTCTTGTATTTACTCCAGATTAACAGCATGACCATTTTTCTCAGCTTCCCAGGCACCCAGTTCTGAAAATTACTTAGACAAAACACCCAAAGGCAATGAGTCTAGTCTACCTCAGCCTGGGAACAACTGCCTTATTCTCCATCACCACAGTACTGATTCAGTGCAGGTCCTCATTATATCTCCTCCCTGGAATATAATCAGAATTTCCTAACAGTTCTTTCTGCCTGCAATCTGAAATCAACCTGTGAAAACAACAACAAATAACCCTACTAAAATTAGCCTCAAAAGGAAATCTAATCCACAATTCTATTCTGTAAAATGCTTCAGTGGTTTTCCTATTTCCCCAGAATAAGGTCCGATCCTTGGCACAGCATTGTACATGCACACACATCACACACCACCCAGAACCATCTGGGTTTCTTCCCATATGTAACCTCATCTCCTTTCACCTCCATATACTCCTTCTGTTGTAACTGCAACTCAACATTCTATGAATGTGCCGTGTTGCCTCACATCTTTGAGCCTTTACAAATAATGTTCTCATTTGTTGCCTACAAAATTGACAAAAATGTAGAAGATTGATAAGCTATAGAATAACAGGTATTTTTATATGCTGTTGGTAAAAGTCTCAGTTGTTAGGGGACTAACTTTCTGGAAAACAAACTGGTAGTTATTTTAAAGTAAAATATGTGATATTTCCATTTAGTGGGAGAACATATTAAATGCCAATCTTCCTGCTTCAATTTTATTTAATTAAAAACTAGGCCGGGCACGGTGGCTCACGCCTATAATCCCAGCACTTTGGGAAGCTGAGGTGGGTGTATCATGAGGTCAAGAGATCGAGACCATACTGGTCAACATGGTGAAACCCCATCTCTACTAAAAATACAAAAAAATGAGCTGGGCGTGTGGCACACGCCTGTAGTCCCAGCTACTTGGGAGGCTGAGGCAGGAGAATTGCTTGAACCCAGGAGGCAGAGGTTGCGGTGAGCCGAGATCGCGCCATTGCACTCCAGCCTGGGTAACAAGAGCGAAACTCCGTCTCAAAAAAAAGAAAAAATAAATAAATAAAATAAAATAATAATGATACTATA
>NW_016107560.1:90840-99046 GCF_001604975.1 Cebus imitator | reverse complement strand
CATTTTCAAGTGTATATACACTCTTGCACATTTGCTGACAAATAACTTTTTTTTTTTTTTTCCGATTAACCGTTGTCTTCCACAGAGTTGAGGACTAGAAGTTGGCACCCTAGGAATCAAATATAAGTAGCAAATTCCCTAAGTAAGAACCCACCTTCAAATATACCCATAAAGAAAATCACATACCAATCCTACAGCTAAGTATTAGCAATAGTTTTATAAGGGGAAATCAAAAGAAGAAAAAAAAAAGACTGCTTTGCTACTCAGAAAAAAACACCAGCACATACATATACAGACACTAGTCTAAAACAGGACTAATGCTCAAAATCACTAAATTGTGCTTAGGGGAGGAAGGATTGAAATCAATTTCTTTCTTATTTATTCCTTGACTGTTTCTATTTTCAGGACTAAATTTTTTTTTTTATTGTTTGTTTTTAATGAGGCCTTTATTTTTTTAAGTAGAGACAAGGTTTCTTTATGTTGGCCAGGCTGATCTCGAACTCCTGGCCTCAAGTGATCCACCTACCTTGGCCTCCCAAAGTGCTGGGATACAGGTATTGTTTTATTACTAATGTGACTTAGGAATTAAGTTGTAAGTTTTTTGGAACTAGGAGGATAAATCTATTATGTATTTTAACTGGTGTTGGAAAAAGAAACATTCTCAAAACAATGCTTCAGACAAGCCAGCACAATGCAGAGAAAGCCTAATTCATTTGGTTGTGGGGCTTTTGTTGTTGTTGTCCATTTCTGAATTAAGGGCTATATCTTAATCTCATATAATGAAAATATATGTCATTTTAAAATTATTCAAAAAATATTAGTCCTTGCAAACTAAACTAGGAAAATATTTTCTCTCGGATATTATAAATTTACTGTTGTCAATATATATATATATATTTTTGTTGTTGTTGTTGAGACGGAGTTTCGCTCTTGTTACCCAGGCTGGAGTGCAATGGCACGATCTCGGCTCACCGCAACCTCCGCCTCCCGGGTTCAGGCAATTCTCCTGCCCCAGCCTCCTGAGTCGCTGGGATTACAGGCACGCACCACCATGCCCAGCTAATTTTTTGTAGTTTTAGTAGAGACGGGGTTTCACCATGTTGACCAGGATGGTCTCGATCTCTTGACCTCGTGATCCACCCGCCTCGGCCTCCCACCGTCCTGGGATTACAGGCTTGAGCCACCGCGCCCGGCCTGTTCTCAATATTTTAACAGACATGGCATGGGTCTCTCCTGTTCCCCAGTGTGGTAGGCAGAATGCTAAAATGATCCCCCTTTCTATATATGCCATGCATAATCCCCTCCCTTTGAGTGTGGGCAGGATCTATAAATATTATAGGATATCACTCCTATTATTAGATTATGTTATATGGCAAAGGTGAAGGGATTTTGCAGATGCAATTAAGGTCTTTAATAAATTAAATTTAAGTTAATTAAAAGGAAGATTAGCTTAGGTGGATCTGACATAATCAGGCAGGACCTTTTAAAAGAATGTGGTCTAGAGATCAGAGACAGACTTCAGAGAGATTTGAGGCAAACACACACACACACACACACACACACACACACACACGCACGCACACACATTAAAAAACCACCACTCTCCAGCTGGCCTTGAGAAACAGACAGACATGTAAACTGCATTTGGAAAGAGCCATCATCTAAGAACTAAGAGCCTCAGTCCTACAAGCTCAAGTAACTTGATTTTGCCAACAGCCTGAATGAGTCTGGAAGAAGATTCCAAAGCTCAGATGAGATTACAGCCCCAGCTGATACCTTGATTTCAACTTAGCAGTACCTTAACCCATACTTGGACTCCTAACACACAGAAATGTAAAAAGATAATTTACATTGTTTTAAGCTGCTAAACTTGTGGTAATTTATTACACAGCACTAAAAAGTAACACACCCAGCGAATTGTTGGTCAAGTTTAATAGAACAGTCTTGAGTGGAAAGGACATTAGAAGTCATCTAGCCCTATTTTTCATTCAATTAGTTATGTAACATAAATACTTTTCTGATTAGAGAAATTAATTAACGTCTCCTTGTTTTTGTCTACATGCTCCATAGTTCATCATGCAGTGTTATGCAGCATTGAGGAACTGATCTCATAATGCATTCGTTTTCTTAGACATACCCCTCATGCTTACCAATATGATTAAAACCAACATGGGCTGACAATTATATGAGAGTAAAGTATTCCACTATTCTACATGGTACTTATTTCCAGTTAGCTGGTCCAAAAGCAGGTTCAAGATTTAGCTATCCAATTTAGCTCATTAGGATGTGACCACATCCTATGTGGTCAAGATTCTAAAAATTGGATGTGGGCCCATTCTAGATTGTCATTTGTGAATAGAAAGGAATTTATACACTAACATAACTTCTGACTAGGAGTCAGTCAGATTATTCAGGTGCAGATTCTATATCTGCCACTAATTCATTGTGTCATTTTACACAAGGCCCAAATCTCCATACATAATTTATAAAATTACATGAATTATTAGAGGAGATTCCCTGGTAGTCCTTCCAGTGCAAATGTTCTAAGATCATGTTAGTTCATGTTCTATTACTTAAAGTAGGCCTGTGCCTATACCAGCTCACTTGATTTATTTGGCATACTCACTGGAAATATAGTTTCATGTTTATTCTCTCTAAATGAAGTGTATCAATGATAAAAACAACTCAAAGAAGTGATATAATGAACTATTTGGCATTTGCCCATCTAATAGCCCAGGTTATAGTAGACAGAAAAAAATGAGAGGCAAAATGAAAGGGAACAAAAGGGAATAAAAGAGAGGAACTAGGAATAAGAAAAATATAGACTATAGAGACAACATTTACAAAGGGCACAGACTGCCAACTTCTCCAACCTCATCTCCATCCAGAGGAGGAATCCTACGGACTCTCAAGATTCCCATATAAAGAGGCCTTTACGTAGAGCCTCACAATCCAAGAAAGACATGAACTGGCTTCTAGCCTATCTATAACACAATAGCCTCTCTGTAATATGAATTCGGAATGTCCTTAGAAACAACTATGAAATACAAAGGGTCTTAACAGCATCTCAGATTTTGTCCACAAGACTCTTAAGGAACATTTAATCTCTGAGAGTTCCCCTGAAATGATAGCACTAAGATTCTAGAAGACAGTCAATGTTTAATAATTCTCTGTTTTATTTAGAACAATGTTGCATAAAATATTAGCTACTGATAAATGCTTTTTCAGAACGATACTGGGAACAGTATGGTTTAATAGGAGATCTGTTAATACCACTCAGAAAGGAGCAATTCAACAATCTGTTTCATTTACTTTTTTATCCATCTGTCCCATTTAAACATCAGTAAGCATATTTTTAAGAGTCTTAAAACAAATTTTCAGACTGGACATGAATGCTGGGGGGCCACATGGTAACTATGACCCCCTTAATGATATCTAATTGCCATAAAGCTACTGGATCTTAAAGCATGTTAACCAAAAACAAATTACCTGAGTCCTTCACAGCATCAATGTCAAATGATCTGGTAACTAAAAGGGAAGCAAATGTGTTTCTCTAATTAATAAACATTTCAATACAAAGTTCATAAAAGTTCCTCTTGATCCTGCTCCTGCCATGTGATGTGCAAACTCCTGCTTTGCCTTCTGCCATGAGTAAAAGCTCTCTGATGCCTCCTCAGAAGCTGAGCAGATGCTGGCACTGTGCTTCCTGTGTAGACTGTAGAGCCATGAGCCAATTAAATCTCTTTTCCTTATAAATTTCCCATTTCTTTATAGTAATGAAAGAATATCCTAACACAGAAAATTGGTACAAGGAGTGGGGCATTGCTATAAAGATATCTAAAAATCTGGAACTGGGTAACAGGCATAGGTCAGAAGAGTTTGGAAGGCTCACAAGAAGATAGGCAGACAAGAGAAAGTTTGGAACTTCTTAGAGACTGGTTAAATGGTTGTGACCAAAATCTTAATAGTGATATGTACCATGAAGTCCAAGCTGACAAAGTCTCAGATGGAAATGAGAAACTTATAGGGCAAAGATAACATGATACGTCTTAGCAAAGAACCTGGCTGCATTGTGTCCATGCCCTAGGGATCTGTGAAAGTTTGAACTTTAAAATGATTATTTAGCCTACCTAGTGGAAGAAATTTCTAAGCAGCAAACCATTCAAGATATTGCCTGGCTTCTTCTAACAACCTGCACTCAGAAAGAAAAAGAATGACTTGAAGTTGAAATTTATATTTGAAGGAGAAGCAGAGCATAAAATTTTGGAAACTTTGCAGCCTAGCCACGTGGCAGAGAAAGAAGAAGCATTTTCAGAGGAGGAATTCAAGCAGGCTGTGAGCAACCACTTGCATAACTAAAAGGGAGCCATGTACTAATGGCCAAGACAATGAGAAAAATGGCCTTGAAGGCATTTCAGAGACCTTCATGACAGCCCCTCTTATCACAGGTCTGGAGGTCTAGGAGGACTGAATGATTTTGGAGGCCAGCCTCAGGGCCTGGATGATCTGTGCAACCTTGGGACACTATTTCCCATGTCCTGGTCACTCCAGCTCCAGCTGTGGCTCAAAGGGGCCCAGGTAGAGCTCAGGATGCCATTTTGGAAAATGCAAGTCAGAAGCCTTGGCAGCCTGTATGTAGTGTTAAGCCCATGGGTGCACAGAGTGTGACAGTGAAGGAGGCTTGGCTTCCTCTCCCTAGATTTCAGAGGATGTATGAGAAAACCTGGGTGCCTAGGCAGAAGCCTGCCACTGGGGCTCACAAAGAACATTTACTAGGGAAATATGGAAGAGAAGTGTGAGGTTGGAAGTCCCACACAAAGTCCCCACTGGGACATTGCCTAGCAGAACTGTGGAAAGGGGGCCACTGTCCTCCAGATCCCAGAATGGCAGATCCACCAGCAGGTTGCAACATGTACCTGGGAAAAAAATGCAAGTACTCCACGCCAAACCATAAGAGCAGCTTTGGAGCTAAACCTAGTGAAGCCATAGGGACAGAGCTGCCCAAGGCTTTGGGATCCCACCCCTTGCACCAGTGTGCCCTGGATGAGGGACACAGAATCAAAGATTATTTTGGAGCTTTAAGATTTAATGACATCCCTATTTGGGTATTGAAAATGCATGGGGCCTGTAGCTCCTTTCTTTTGGCCAATTTCTCCCTTTTGGAATGGGAATGTTTACCCAATGCCTGAACCCCCATTTTATTTGGAAGTAAATAACTTTTTAATTTTTCAGGCTCATAGGTGGAAAAAATTTGGGTTGAGTCTCAGATGGAACTTCACACATGGGACTTTTGAGTTAATGTTGAAATGAGTTAAGACTTTGAGAGATTATTAAGAAGGAATTATTATATTTTGAAATGTGATAAGGACATGAGATTTGGGAGGGACCAGGGACAGAATAATATAGCTTGGATATTTTTTCCTTCAAAAACTTAATGTTGAAATGTAATCCCCAATGTTGGAGATGAAACCTGGTGGGAGATGCCTAGCTCATGGAGGCAGATCCCTTATGGTTTGATGCTATCCTCAACACAGTGAGTGAGTTCTCATGAGATCTGGTCATTTAAACATCTGTGGGATATTCCCAAGTGAGATGGCTGAATAGGAACAGCTCCAGTCTGCAGCTCCCAGTGAGACCTATGCAGAAGGCAGGTGATTTCTGCATTTCTAACTGAGGTACTGGGTTCATCTCATTGGGAATGGTCAGACAGTGGGTACAGCTCATAGAGGGCAAGCAGAAGCAGGATGGGGCATTGCCTCACCCAGGAAGTGCAAGGGGTTAGGAAACTCCCTCTCCTAGCCAAGGGAAGCCATGAGAGACCGTACCATGACAGACAGTGCTATCTGGCCCAGATACTATGCTTTTCCCATGGCCTTCACAACCCACAGACCAGGAGATTCCCATGGTTGCCTATGCAACCAGAGCCCTGGGTTTCAAGCACAAAACTGGGTGGCCATGTGGGCAGACACCGAGCTAGCTGCAGAAGTTTTTTTCATACTCCAGTGGCACTTAGAATGCCAGTGAGACAAAACTGTTCACTCCCCTGGAAAGGGGGCTGAAGCCAGGGAGCCAAGTGTTCTTGCGCAGTCTATCCCACCCTGAGAAAGCCCAGCAAGCTAAGATCCTGGCATGAAATTCTCACTGCTGTCACAGCAATCTGAAGTCAACCTGGGATGCTCACGCTTGGTGGGGGGAGGGGCATATGCCATTACTGAGGCTTGAGTCCATGGTTTTCCCCTCACAGTGTAAACAAAGCCATGGAGAAGTCCAGACTGGGTGGAGCCCACCACAGCTTGGCAAAGCCACTGTAGCCACACTGCCTCTGTAGATTCCTCCTCTCTGAGCAGAACATCTCTGAAAGAAAAACAGCAGCCCTAGTAAGGGGCTTATAGATAAAACTCCCATCTCCCTGGGACAGAGCACCAGGGGAAGGAGTGGCTGTGGGGAAAGTTACAGCAAATTTAAAGTTCCTGCCTGCCCTACTCTGAAGGAAGCAGGAGATCCCCCAGTACAGTGCTTGAGCTCTGCTAAGGGAAAGACTGCCTACTCAAGTGGGTCCCTGATCTCCTGTATCTTCGATGGGAGACACCTTCGAGCAGGGGTGGACAGAAACCTCATATGGGAGAGCTCCAGCTGGCATCTGGTGGGTGCCCCTCTGGGACAAAACTTCCAGAGGAAGAAGCAGGCAGCAATCTTCATTGTTTTGTAGCTTCCACTGGTGATACCCAGACAAATGGGATCTAGAGTGGACCCCCAGCAAACTGCAGCAGACCTGCAGCAGAGGGGGCTGACTATTAGAAAGAAAACTAACAAACGGAAAGCAATAGCATCAACATCAACAAAAAGGATGATCATGCAAAAACACCATCCAAAGGTCACCAATGGCAAACACCAAAGGTAGATAAATCCACAAAACTGAGGAACACAGAATGCAAAGAGGCTGAAAATTCCAAAAACCAGAATGCATCTTCTCCTCCAAAGGATCACAACTCTACACAGCAAGGGAAGAAAACTGGACAGAGAAGGAGTTTGATGAATTAACAGAAATAGGCTTCAGAAGGTGAGTAATAACAAACTCTTCCAAGATAAAGGAGCATGTTCTAATCCAATGCAAGGAAACTAACCATCTTGAATAAAGATTAGAGGAATTGCTAAGTAGAATAACCAGTTTACAGAAAAACAGAAATGGCCTGATGGAGCTAAGAAAACACTGGACGAGAACTCCATGAAGCATACTCAAGTATCACTAGCCAAATTGATCAAATGGAAAAAAGGATATCAGAGACTGATGATCAACTTAATTAAATAAAGCATGAAGACAAGATTAGAGAAAAAAGAACAAAAAGGAAAGAACAAAACCTCCAAAAAACATGGGACTATGTGAAAAGACCAAATCTACATTTCGTTGGTTTACCTGAAAGTGACGGGGAGAATGAAATCAAGTTGGAAAACATACTTCAGGATATTACCTAGAACTTGACCAACCTAGCAAGACAGGCCAACATTCAAATTCAGTAAATATACAGAACACCACAAAGATACTCCTCGAGAAGAGCAACCCCAAGACACATGCTGGTCAGATTCACCAAGGCTGAAATGAAAGAAAAAAAAAATGTTAAGGCCAGCCAGGGAGAAAGGCCAGTTACACACAAAGGGAAGCCATCAGACTAACAGTAGATCTCACTGCGGAAACCCTACAAGCCAGAAGAGAAGGAGCCAGTATTCAACATTCTTAAAGAATTTTCAACCCAGAATTTCATATCCAGCCAAACTAAACTTCATAAGTGAATGAGAAATAAAATCCTTTTCAGATAAGCAGATGCTGAGGGATTTTGTTACTATCAGGCCTGTCTTACAAGAGCCACTGAAGGAGGCACCAAACATGGAAAAGAAAAACCAGCACTGGCCACTGCAAAAATACACCAAAATATAAAGACCAACGACACTATGAAGAAACTGTATCAACTAATGGGCAAAATAACCAGTTAGCATCATAATGACAAGATCAAATTCACCCATAACAATATTAACCTTAAATGTAAACAGGCTAAATGCTACAAATAAGAGGCACAGTCTGGCAAATTGGATAAAGAATCAAGACACATCAGTGAGCTGTATTCAGGAGACCCATCTCACATGCAAAGATACACATAGGCTCAAAAAGGGATGGAGAAAGATTTACCAAGCAAATGGAAAGAAAAAAAAA
>NW_016107560.1:64552-90717 GCF_001604975.1 Cebus imitator | reverse complement strand
CAATGGAACAAGCAAAAGCAAACCAAATGTAGCAGCACTTAAAAAGCATATCCACCATAATCAAGTCAGTTTCATTCTTGGGATGCAAGGCTGGTTCAATCACATAAACAGAACCAATGACAAAAACCACATAATTATCTCAATAGGTGCACAAAAGACCTTCAATAAAATTCAACACCGCTTCATGCTAAAAACTCTCAATAAACTAGGTATTGATGGAATGTATCTCAGTAAACTAGGTATTGATGGTATGTGGCACATATACACCATGGAATCCTATGCAGCCATTAAAAAAATGAGTCATGTCCTATGCAGGGACATGGATGAAGCTGGAAACCATCATTCTCAGCAAACTGACACAAGTTCAGAAAACCAAACACCACATGTTCTCACCCGTAAGTGAGTGTTGAACAATGAGAACACATGGACACAGGAAGGGGAACACCACACACCAGGGCCTACTGGGGAGGGATACCAGGGGGTTGGGTGATGGGGGGGATAAAATTAGGAGAAATACCTAATATAGAAGATGGGGGGATTGATGCAGCAAACTACCATGGCACATGTATATACCTATATAACAAACTTGCACATTCTGCACATGTACCCCAGAACTTAAAGTATAATTTAAAAAAAAATTCTTAATAAACTAGGTATTGATAGAATGTATCTCAAAATAATAAAAGCTATTTATGACAAACCCACAACCAATATAATAATGAATGGACAAAAGCTGGAAGCATTCCCTTTGAAAACCAGCACAAGGTCTTCCACCAAGTTGGCTGAATAGGAACAGCTCCAGAGTGCAGTACCTAACGAGAACAATGCAGAAGGTGAGTGATCTCCACATTTCCAACTGAGGTATCAGCTTCATCTCAATGGGACTGCTTAGACAGTGGGTATATCACAAGGAGGGCAAAACAAAATGGAGGTGGTGGTATTGCCTCACCCAGGAAGTGTAAGGGGCTGGAGAACTCCCCCACAGCCAAGGGAAGCCATTAGGGACTTTTCTGGACATGGCACTCTAGCTCAGACACTGCGCTATTCCTACAGATTTTACAACCCACAGAATAGGAGATTCTCACAGGTGCCTAAAACACCAGTGCCCTGAGTTTCCAGCACAAAACTGGGTGGCCATTTTAGCCAGTGCCTCGAATGCCAGCAAGACAGAACAGCACAATCCCCTGAAAAAAAAAGTGGGGCTGAAAGCAGGGAGCCAAGTGATCTGGCTTGGTGGCTCCCGCCCCCACTTAGAACAGCAAGCTAAGACCCACTGGCTTGGAATTCTCATGGACAGCACAGCAGTCTGAGCTCAATCTGGGATGGTCGAGTTTGGTGGGGGGAGGGGCATCTGCCATTAATGAGGCAGTTCTAACCTTGCCTGTGAAAACAAAGTAGACGGGAAGTTTATAAAGCAGCTAGGCAGAGCCCACGGTACCTCAGCAAGGCTTCTGCAGGCAGACTGTGACTAAATTCCCTTCTTGCTAAGTAGGTCATCTCTGAAAAAGGCAGCAGTCCATCAGGGACTTAAAAAGCCCCCACCTTCCTAGTACAGAGCACCTGGGAAAAGGGGCGATTGTGAGTTCTACTTCAGCAGACTTAAACATTCCTGCCCCTCAGCTCTGAAGGGAGCAACACAGCTCCCAGCACAGTACTTGAGCTCTGATAAGGGACAGACCGCCTTCTCAAGTGGCTTCCTGACCTCTGTATATCCTAAGAGACACCTCATACAGGAGAGCTCTGGCTGACATCTGGTGGGTACCCTTCTCGGATGAAGCTACCAGGGGAAGGAACAGGCAGTAATCTTGGCTGTTCTGCAGCCCCCATGGGTGATTCCCAGGCAAGCAGGGTCTGGAATGGACCTCCAGCAGTCCTGCAGCAGAGAACCCTGACTGTTAGAAGGAAAACTAACAAACAGAAATAGCCTCAATAGCAACAGAAATGACGCACACACAGACAACATCCGAGAGTCACCAACTTCAAAGACCAAAGGTGGAAAAATCCATGAAGATGTAAGAAACCAGCACAAAAATGCTGAAATTGCCAAAAACCAGAATGCCTCTTCTCCTCCAAGGGAATCACAACTCCTCGCCAGCAAGGCAACAAAACTGGAAGGAGAATGACTTTGACAAATTGACAGAAGCAGGCTTCAGAAGGTAAGTAATAACAAACTTCTTTGAGCTAAAAGAGCATGTTCTAACACAACGCAAAGAAACTAAGAAACTTGAAAAAATGTTAGATGAAATGCCAACTAGAATAACCAGCTTAGAGAAGAATATAAATTAATTGATGGAGCTGAAACTGAAAGACACATCACAAGAACTTTGTAAAGCAAACACAAGTTTCAATAGCTGAATTGATCAAGCAGAAGAAAGGATATCAGAGATTGAAGATCAACTCAATGAAATAAAACAAGAAGGCAAGATTAGAGAAAAGGGAGTGAAAAGAAATGAACAAAGCCTCCAAGAAATATAGGATTATGTGAAAAGACCAAATCTACATTTGACTGATGAAACTGAATGTGATGGGGAGAATGAAACTAAGTTGGAAAACACTCTTCAGGATATTATCGAAGAGAACTTCCCCAACCTAACAAGGCAGGCCAACATTCAAATCCAGGAAATACAGAGAATACAACAAAGATATTCCTCAAGAAGAGCAACCTCAAGGCACATAATCCTCAAATTCACCAGAGTTGAAAGGAAGGAAAAAATGCTAAAGGCAGCCAGAGAGAAAGAACAGGTTACCCACAAAGGGAAGCCCATCAGACTCACAGCAGATCTCTAGCAGAAACCCTACAAGTCAGAGGAGAGTGGCAGCCAATATTCAACATCCTTAAAGAAAAGAATTTTCAACCCAGAATTTTATATTCAGCCAAACTAAGCTTCATAAGTGAAGGAAAAATAAAATCATTTTTGGACAAGCAATTACTAAGAGACTTCATCACCACCAGGCCTGCCTTACAAGAGCTCCTGAAAGAAGCACTAAACATGGAAAGGAACAACAAGTACCAGCCACTATAAAAACATATCAAATTGTAAAGACCATTGACACAATGAAGAAACTGCATCAACCTACAGGCAAAACAACCAGCTAGCATCAAAATGCCAGGATCAAATTCACACATAACAATATTAACCTTAAACATAAATGGACTAAATGACTCAATCAAAAGACACAGACTGGATAATTGGATAAAGAGTCAAAACCCATCAATGTGCTGTATTCAGGAAACCCATCTCATGTGCAGACATAGGTTCAAAATAAAGGGATGGAGGAAGATTTACCAAGCAAATGGAGAGCAAAGAAAAGCAGGGATTGCAATTCTAGTCTCTGATAAAACAGGCTCTGATAAACCATTAAATTCTAGTCTCTGATAAATCAGCAAAGATCAAAAGAGACAAAGAAGAACATTACATAATGGTAAAGGGATCAATGCAACAAGAAGAGCTAACTATCCTAAATATACATGCACCCAATACAGGAGCACCCAGATACATAAAGCAAGTTCTTCATGACCTACAAAGAGACTTAGACTCCCACACAATAATAGTGGGAGACTTTAACACTCCCCTGTCAATATTAGACAGATCAATGAGACAGAAAATTAACATGAATATCCAGGACTTGAACGCAGATCTGGACCAAGCAGACCTAACAGACATCTACAGAAATCTCCACCCCAAATCCACAGAATATACATTCTTCTCAGCACCACATCATACTTACCCTAAAATTGACCACATAATTGGAAGTAAATCACTCCTTAGCAAATGCAAAAGAATCGAAATCATAACAAACAGTCTCTCACACCACAGTGCAATCAAATTAGAATTCAGGATTAAGAAACTCATTCAAAACCACACAATTACATGGAAACTGAACAATGTGCTCCTGAATTACCACTAGATAAATAATGAAATGAAGGCAGAAATAAAGATGTTCTTTGAAATGAATGAGAATGAAGACACAATATACCAGAATCTCTGGGACACATTTAAAGCAGTGTCTAGAGGGAAATTTATAGCACTAAATGACCACATGAGAAGCAAGGAAAGAACTAAAATTGACACCCTAATGTCACAATTAAAAGAACTAGAGGAGCAAGACCAAACAAATTCAAAAGATAACAGAAGACAAGAAATAACTAAGATCAGAGCAGAACTGAAGGAGACAGAGACACTCTTCAAAAAATCAATCAATCCAGGAGCTGGTTTTTTCAAACAATCAACAAAATAGACCAGTACCCAGACTAATAAAAAAGAAAAGAAAGAAGAATAGAATAGATGCAATAAAAAATGATAAAGGGGATATCACCACTGATTCCACAGAAATACAAACTACTGTCAGAGATTACTACAAACCACTCTATGCACATAAACCAGTAAATCTAGAAGAAATTGATAAATTCCTGGACACTTACACCCTCTCAACACTAAACCAAGAAGAAGATGAATCCCTGAATAAACCAATAACAAGGTCTGAAGTTGAGGCAGCAATTAATAGCCTACGAACCAAAAAAAGTCCAGGACCAGACAGGTTCACACCCAAATTCTACAAGACGTACAAAGAGGAGCTGGTACCATTCCTTCTGAAACTATTCCAAACAATACAAAAAGAGGGAATCCTCCTTAACTCATTTTATGAGACCCGTATCATCCTGATACCAAAACCTTGCAGAGACACAACTAAAAAAGAAAATTTCAGTCCAATATCCGTGATGAACATTGATGCAAAAATCCTTAATAAAATACTAGAAAACTGAATCTAACAGCACATCAAAAACCTTATCCATCATGATCAAGTCAGATACATCCCTAAGATGCAAGCCTGGTTCAACACATGCAAACGTATAAACATAATCCATCACATAAACGAACCAAAGATAAAAACAACCTTTAACTTCACATGGAACCAAAAGAGAGCCTGTATAGCCAAGACGATACTAAGCAAAAAGAACAAAGCTGGAGCCATCATGCTACCTGACTTCAAACTATACTACAAGCCTACAGTAATCAAAACAGCATGGTTCTGGTACCAAAACAGAGATATAGACTAGTGGAACAGAACAGAGGCCTCGGAAGCAATGCCACACATCTACAGCCATCTGATCTTTGACAAACCTGACACAAACAAGCAATGGGGAATGGATTCTCTATTTAATAAATGGCGTTGGGGAAGCTGGCTAGCCATACGTAGAAAACTAAAACTGTAACCCTTCCTTACATCTTATATAAAAATTAACTCCAGAAGGATTAAAGACTTAAATGTAAGATTTAAAACCATAAAAGCTCTATAAGAAAACCTAGGCAATACCATTGAGGACATAGGCATGGGCAAAGCCTTCATGACTAAAGCACCAAAATCAATGGCAACAAAAGCCAAAATTGATAAATGGTATCTAATTAAATTAAAGAGCTTCTGCACAGCAAAAGAAACTATCATCAGAGTGAACAGGCAACCTACAGAATGGGAGAAGTTTTCAATCTATCCATCTGACAAAGGGTTAATATCCAGAATCTACAAGGATCTTAAACAAATTTACAAGAAGAAAATGAACAAGCCCACCAAATTTGGCAAAGGATATGAACAGACACTTTTCTAAAGAAGACATTTATGTGGCCAACAAACATATGAAAAAAAAGCTCATCATCACTGGTCATTAGAGAAATGCAAATCAAAACCACAATGAGATACCATCTCATGCCAGTTAGAATAGTGATCATTAAAAAATGTGGAGAGAACAGATGCTGGAGAGGATGTGGAAAAATATTAACACTTTTACACTGTTGGTGGGAATGTAAATTAGTTCAACCATGGTAGAAGACAGTGTGGCGATTCCTCAAGGATCTAGGACTAGAAATATCATTTGACCCAATAATCCCATTATTGAGTATACACCCAAAGGAGTATAAATCATTTTATTATAAAGACACATGCACATGTATGTTTATTACAGCACTATTCACAATAGCAAAGATTTGGAACCAACCCAAATGTCCATCAGTGATAGACTGGGTAAAGAAAATGTGGCACATATACATCATGGAATACTATGCAGCCATAAAAAAGAATGAGTTCATGTCCTTTGCAGAGGCATGAATGAAGCTGGAAACCATCATTCTCAGCAAACTAACATAGTTACAGAAAACGGAACACCACATGTTCTCACTCGTAAGTGAGAGTTGAACAGTGAGAACATATGGGCATAGGGAGGGAAACATCACACATCAGGGCCTGTGGTTGGGGGGTGGGAGGCAAAGAGAGAAATACCTAATGTAGATGATAGGTTGTTGGGTGCAGCAAACCACCATGGCACATTTATACCTACGTAACAAACCTGCACATTCTGTGCATATATCCCAGAACTTAAAGTATTAAAAAAAAAAAAGTGGCACCTCCATCCCAACACTCACTTGCTTCTGCTCCCACCATGTGATGTGCACGCTCCCCCTTTGCCTTCCAACATGAGTAAAAGCTCCCTGATGCCTCTCCAGAAGCAGAGTAGATGCTGGTGCCATGCTTCCTGTACAGGCTGCAGAACCATGAGCCAATTAAACCTGTTCTCTTTATAAATATTTTAAAGTCCATGAAAGATATGATTGACATAATTTACCTATGTAGGGTTCTTATTAAGGTAAAGAATAAGGCAAGAGAGAGGTCTAATGCACAGATCCTAACAATATTCTAAATAACTAAGACAAAAATTTTGAACCTTATAATGTCAATCAAAAACATAATTCAATAGAGGGGAAGCTGTTATTTCCCTCAGATTTCAGCCTAGCACTCCATAGCAGATAAAAGTAAGTGCTATATTGAGAATGTCTTTTGTGGAAGAAGGTGCTAAATCTCCAATTACATCTAAACAACAACAACAACAAAAACTCACTAGTTGCTCATCACAGAAGATGATACATTTTGAGATCAAAAGTCAGCCACCTGCCTGGTGCATATAGCAAAAGAAAGATTTTTTAAAAATCTATCCTATACTCTGTGATAATGTAAGTTTGATAAGAAAAATGATAGAAAAGATTAATAAATATGATAGCTGTATGCTCATAGTTAAAATTAATGGCCTTCAGAGTTGTATTCTGACACCTCATGGGTGCCCCAAATTGTCCATTTGAAATCTACAAAGTCTCATGTTGTAATTTGGGATCACAAGGTAAAAGAATTAAGTATAAAATAATTTTGCAAGCCATTTTTAATTTATAAAGAGTAAAAATCACATGTATATGTATACACATATATGTGTGCATATATTATATGTAATTTGTAATTTTCTGTAAAATGCTAATCTTTCATACCCTCATGTTAATCCTTAAGACTAAAATTTTAATTCTTATAAATTGAAAGGAAAACATCAAATTGAGGTTTGTGTGTTTGTGTGTGCATACACAAATGTATGTATTTTCTAGTTGCAGAAAGTCTGTCCAAACAGTAAGTTATGTAGCAAATCACATTTTTTCAGGTGTGGCACTGGGAAACTTACAGTTATTAGTTTTGGTTCAATGCTTGTAGCCTTATAAACAAAGTCACTCCATTCTGTGCACATTTAAAAAGCAATTTCATAAACCCGAAATGCCAGCAGTTTCCCATACATGTTGCTATAATTATTTTAGATCACCTAATAATATTCCAGGAAAAAAAGTGACTTACCTATGTTATGCCCAAGTCCATTTTACAGAAAACAACAGCATGGCCTAGAGCTTGGTGATTTTATTCTTTGATTTCATTTTTGTTTTTTAATCAAGATATCCATCATTTACTGTTATGGTTTTCAAGAAGCCATCTTTAAACAGGCATAAAAAAATATTTCAATGGATTTAAAGAATACTGACTAATGTGAAAGATTAATAGACTAAGGAGATACATGAAAGGCATCTTTTGCAGGCTCAAAATCTCCAATCTGAATCATATCTACCAACATAGGAAATCCTGAGAGGTTATTTTACATTCAAATCGATTATCACTTCATTGTTAACCTGCATAACAGTTTCTTTCAGAAATCCTATTTCCAAAAGTGAAAATAATCAGAAAATACAGTCTATGCAAATATTAAAAAAAACTAAAATAATCACCTGCTAAAGGCTTTTCTTATAAAAGTATCAAAACTTCTGAATAACCAAATATTCATACTCAAAACAATCAACTTTTTTGTTGTTTTTTATTTTGTTGTTTATGAAACATTTTTACTACCTGAGTTTATAGCTACAGTGAATAAAATATATTTGGATAGTGTTTTTGTGCTATGCATTAAGATCTCACCTACAATCATTCTCTGCACTTTTCATAACAAGTTATATTTATAGATTCTAGCTATGATACTTGGAGTTTGTAGTGTTTAGGAGCCCAACGAACAAACTGCCCCATCTTTCAACCTAAGGATTCCTGGTCAAGATGTCCAAAGTAAACAAAATGAAATTCCTGATTCTGAGTCAAAAAAAATTGTTTTTAATGCTGTTGTCCTCTGAATTATTTTAACTTTGTTAGATATTTGAAATTTTTCATAATAGAATGTTGCGAGAAAGATCAAATAAAATCCTATTCATATGGTTCAACCTAATAGTATTCCTTAATTCCATACCTTTGAATTTCTGAAAGTAGATTCCTAAAGCTTCCCTGCCTTGATCCCAATTAAATTTGACATGTAATTGACCAATGTCCCAGATCCTAGAGCAGGAATGACAAATATATGATACACACTCTGCCACTCACAACCTGTGTGAAACACAGCAGTGAAGTTGAGTGAATAGGGCCTCCGGGCTCCTCCAGGAAAACATCTCCCCAGTTGACTACCTTTGTTTGTAAACATAAGCCGCCCAAAAGTTCCCTATGGTCATGTGGCCCCTAGTTATCAGCACATATACCATCTAGGATTTTCTCTAGGGCTAATACTACAACTTCAGCCCCAACCCCTGGGAGTTCTGATGTTTTCTTTTCCGCCTAGTTCTCAGTGTTTCCATTCTCTCAATCACACCACCGACAGTCTGCATAGTCCCTTCAGCACAATCCCCCAGGATTTTCCCAGTTTATTTTTCTTTCTTTTTTATAATCTTATATAAAACCATAATTCTCCACCAGTTTCAAGATCCCCTGGCATGTCTGCTGATCATGAGTACTTGATCAATGCTTTCCTGCATGCAGATACCAAAGAGTCAATCATGTAACCTATTTTGAGTGGTGACAGTTCATGGTTCCAAAATGACTACATGCAGTGGGAAAGGATATCACTAGGAAAATGAAAAAACTAGAATGTTTATTAAACATTCAATCAACTTTTACTGAGCCCTTACTATGAACCAAAAATCTACCACGCTAGCCAGTAAAAAAAGTCAGCTTCTCCTCACAGGCCTTTGATGACTACCAATGAATTCCAATGTAAAGATTTTTTACTTTTTGGTTAAGGTATAAGCTTCCATTTTTCAATGTTTATATTCGTTATTAATTTTCTATTACAAAAAGCTAAGACATGGCTCTCTCACACCAGAGAAAACACAAAGACATGCACCCTTTGCCCCAATATCATTATGGTTTTTTCTTAAATCATATTTAGTTTGTATTTTTCTAAAGAGCTGATCCATGCAATGCATTTTTGTTACATTTTCTTTTTCATACAGCTTTTCGATTTTAAGATTATATTTTTAGGAAAAGTTTTGAATCTTCAAATCTCGTGATATTTGATCGGTTTGTTTTGTTAGTCATTTGAAGAAGGCCTTATCTCTGATCTTAATAGGTTTAGATTAGCCCCACTTCTCAACCTTAACAGCTTTTAGAAGATTCACTAACTGTACATAAGGAGGTTAACCATCCAGGGTCTCCTAAATCATAATTGGCCCTTATTATGCTGGTAAAGAGTACACATTTAACTGAAAGACTAAACACATTGTCTTGTTTATGTGCATACTTCCTCCATTTTATCAGGAGATATTTTATTGCTAAACTTACTGAATTAAAATTACCCACATTTCCCTGACTATTGCCAACCAGGTATCTAGGAAACTCCAGAATTCCTGCAATTCTCCTTAGAAGATTATTCCTACTTCTGCTGCAACCCCATGTAAACAAGCATCTGAATGCTTATAAAAGGCAAAACACTTGCTTATTGTTTCATGTACATTAACAAAAAAAAGTCAAGTCAAAATCATTTTGTAACTCTCATCAAGCTTTGAAAACCACAAGCACACAATGAGGGAATTACAAGGAAAAAGTCTATATTGAATTTAAAATTTGTGAATGATAACATAAGAAAATACAACACTGTTAAATAGATGTACATTAAATAACACTAAATTTATAGTATCACTGAAATAATTATCAAATTTGTTAAAAGTTTACTGTACATAGTTTAAAAGTACATAGTAATTTGGACTGGGTCAACCTGTTTGTATAAACAAGTAAGTTTTTGAATGCAAATAGATAATTGTGCACACACAAAAAAATCTTCAAATACCTTGAAAAAATTCTTCCTAAATAAAGCTCCCCTTAGTTATTTCCCTATATGTGTATGTTTCAAATAATGTTAAATCTAACTTTGTCTTGTCTACTTCCTTGTAAACATGAATCTTAAATCATTAAAGTCTATATTTATAACACCAAATCAAAATAACATGTTTTTAAAATAAAATATTTTAACAAATATATGTATCAACTATTCAGACTTCTCTGTTTTCAAAATATTTTATTTTTCAATTTGAAAAGCAAAACATAGAATAAACGTTACATATTTACTAAGTAAGACATTTCAAATAACTGTATGCTTTCATTATGTCCAAAGTTATCAGAATTACAAAGCCCATATTGTATTTATAGATAATTTCTTCTAGACCTATTATTGCAAATACCTCACCTACTGTGAGAGAGTTTACTAGAATTTAATCTTGTATTCAGAACCGAGTTTTTCTGTGGTACAAGCTTTGAAAATATTAGTATTTTCTCCAATGTGAGCTCAACACAGTAAAAGAAAATAAAGCATGCAGCATAATTCATTCTGCCAGGAGGGAATCAAAGTCATCCTACACAGTAAAGACTCAGCTATATGAGTGGAAGATCAGGCCTAAGAACCTACCCAGATGGTTCAAATTGCCAGGTACATAACAAATTGGCAAGAAGGAAGAAGGGACAAGAAGAAAGAAGGAAGGAGGAAGGAGGAAGAAGTGAAAGAAAGAAAGAAAGAGAAAGAAGAGGGGGAAGAAAGGAAGGAAGGAAGGAAGGAAGGAAGGAAGGAAGGAAGGAAGGAAGGAAGGAAGGAAGGAAGGAAGGAAAAAGAGACAGAAGAAGGAGGAGGAAGAGAAGGACAAAAAGGAGAATGCAGTTTCCGACAAGCCATCTGCACATATATTATACATCTTTTGTACAGCTTTGAACTTCAACCAACCACAGACTAAAGAGGGTAAACTTAACTTTGTCAAAAAAAAAAAAGTTAGAGGATTTGAATCAATAAGTGTTCAGCTACTCAAAAAATGCTCATTAACTCTGGTTTCCCAACAACTATCTAATCCTAAATCCTAAAACTGAATATATTAATTGGTTCTACAGGCTTCACCAACAGACACACATTTATGCTAAGTCCTGACTCTAACCTGACAGGAGCAAGTAATATAACTTGTGTGGCTGGTACATTCAACAAAGATACAATTCTGAGTTCAGATCTAGTAGCTCAGCCACAGCTGTAAGACGTTTGGTCACTTTGTTGCCCAAATCACCCCTACTGCCAGGTTTAGTTTCCTTTATATATGATAGATCTGGAACCTGGAATATGTCTTTAAAGTGATGTTACTTCCCCTAATGTGGTATACATACCAGTGGGCAGGATTCTGCCAAGCCCTGTGGTCCACTGTTGCAGAATTTCAGGTCTCAACATATTTGACACCTAAACACAAAAGTTTGCAATAAGTGGAGGAAGCAACAGTTAAATGAGCATTCTAAGAAAGTAATGCAATTATTCTAAAGATTTTTTTTTAAAAAAGGAAGAATTGCATGTACCTTACAAATAACTCATTTCAAATGCATGGATAGGGAGAGAATAAATAAAAAACATATGAGTGAGGTTTCTGCTCTGGCCATGATGGAATAAGTGTTCATACTTAGCCTTCTACAGCAAAGAACTAGAAAACGGGACATGATACATGAAACAATTCTTATCAGACATTGAATAATAAGCAGCTCAGTCTATAAGAAATTCACTTAAATATAACAACATAGATAAATTAAATTAAATGCAGAAAATAAGACAAATAATGCAAAAACTGGAGAGGTTATCTTAACATCAGCTGAAATAGACTGAAGAACAAGAATTATTACCAGAGTACAGAAGAATGTTCATAACGATAGATGTCAATTGAACAAGAATACAACAAACTTAACGGTGTAAAAACTAATAACAGAGTTTCAAATATATGTAGCACGAACTGGCAAAACTGATAACAATAAAAAAATCTGCAATTATAGTTAGAGACTATGATACTCATTTTTAAAAAACTGTGGCAACAAGTAGAAGGATATTATTAAGGATACAGGAGGCATGAAAAACAATGTCAACCATCTTAAGCTAATTTTTATTTTTAAAAATTTTTACTAAAAATCAGGAAAGTATTGTGTATTCTTTCCAAATACACAAAAATAGACCATATATAGGGAACAAAAAATTCAATAATTCAAAAGAATTTATATCATGCAAAATATGTCCTCTGACTATAATAAAATTGAACTTGAAGAATTAAAAACCTACAACTAATTTCATTTTTAACAATTAAAGAATGCAACTTCTTCTAAATCAGAAACAAAACAAGGCTATCCAACTCACATAATTTTACTCAACATTAATCTCAAGGTCTACGAAGTGAAATAAGGCAAGAAACATAAATGTGACACAGGCTGTAACCAACATAATAAACTGTCATTATTTCAAAATGATATGACAGGGTACATAGAAAATTCTAAGAAATATACCAAAAATTACTATACTTAATAAGTAAATTTTGGAAATCACATGACACACTCAATATGCAAAAATCAACTGTATTGTTATATGCTCACAATGAAATTTTGAAAACTGAAAAATTTTAAGTACCAAACGTAAAATTATTAGGGAAAATTTAATAAAATATATACTAGATCTATATGCTAAAAATTATAATGTATTAATGAGACAAATTGAGGAAGACCTACTAAGTAGAGGAATACACCATATTCATTAATAGAAAGATTCATTATTGTTAAAATATCAATGTTCTCTAGATTGAGGCATAGATTCAATGTAATCACAAACAAAATTCTAGAAAAAAAAATATTTGGTGGAAGTTGACAAGTTAATTTTATATTGTATCCAGATATTCAAAAGAACCAGAAAAATGCTATTTCAAAACATAAGACAAAGTTGAAAGACTTAAGTAATCAACGCAGTGTAGAATTAGTGTCAATCTAGACGTACAGATCAATGGAAAGACAGAAATCAGGAAAAGACCAATACACATATAGGTACCCTATTTATATCAATGTGTCTTAGGGGGAAAGATCTGCTTTTCAAAACTGGTGCTGGGACAGTGTATATTCTTATAAGAAAAAAAAAATCTATACTCTTATTATATACATCATATAAAAATTTACCTTATGCGGCAAACCACCATGCACAAATATATCTATGTAACAAACCTGCACATCTGTGCATGTATTGCGGAACTTAAAAAAAAAAAAAAAAGAAAACAGGAAGGCTGGTGAACACGGTGAGGGCTATCAGAGCCTGTGGTCTTTTGAACATAATCACAGGTTTGCTTAGGAGAGAGTTCAACTTGTGAGTGAAACACTAGTTCCTCATGGTTAAATCTTATGCTAATACACTCAATGGACACGCATTTTCTCTATTTGTCTTACTCAAAGCTGTAATAAAGCCACAGTATACGGACTTAATGAAATAATTTCCAGGTGAGCAACGTGGATTTCAAGTAAAATTTAGAGAAGCTTACCAGAAAAAAAAAAAATTACCTTAAAATGAATCATTGACAAAAATGTAAAAGCTAAAATTATGCAATATCTAGAACACAGCATAGAAGAAAATCTTGACAATCTTTGAGTAGTCAACATTTTGAAAAAGGCACAAAAATAGAAACCATCACAAAAAAAAGGCAAATTTGACTTTTCAAAATTTAAAACTTTTGCTCTTAGAGATACACCACTAATACAATGAAAAGTCAAGCCAGTGACTGGAAGAAAATATTTGCTAACAATTTAACTGCCAAGAAACTTTTATGTAGATTATATTTTAAAACTCCCTAAACTCAATATTTGAATACATGATTCACCAAAGAAAATATGTGAATGGCTAAAAGCATACAAAAAGATGCCCAACATCATTATTCATTAGGGAAATGCATGTTGGAAGCCCAACAAGGTATCATGACACATCCATTAGAATCACTAAAATTAAAAACTAAAAATACCAAGTTTTGGTGAGGTTTTGCAGCAACGGGTACTCTCACACATTGCTGGTAAAAACATTAAGTTGTACAGCCACTTTGGTTCTCACAAAGTCATATATACACCCACCATATCACCTAGTAATTTTAATCATAGAGAAATGAAAACATGCTTATACAAATACTTAAGAAGGTTCACAGAAGCTTTATTCAAAATAGCCAAAAGCTAGAGAGAACTCAAAGGCCTACCAAAAGGCAAATGAGTAAATAACTTGTGATAAACACATACAATAATATATAATGATATATCCATATCATGAACTCAGCAATAAAAATGGGACAATTTACTGAAACATGAAAAAAAAAAAAAAAAAAAAAAAAAAAACCAAGCCAAAAAAAAAAAAAAAAAAAAAAGAAAAGAATTCTAGACACAAAAGTAGTATATATTGTGTGACTCCACTTATATGAACTCTAGAAAAGTCAAAAACTATAGTGACAGAATATATATCAGTGATTATCTAGGTATAGGAATGGCAGAGGATTGACTCAAATGTTTAGGGATGGTGGAAGTGTTCTATGTCTTGGTGTAGTGAAAGTTACACAGGAGTATACATTTTTCAAAGACCACTAAACTGTATGCTAGTGGTGCATTTATTATATATAAAACATATCCCAAATAATATTAACAATATAAATAATTAAATGATAGGAAAATATAAATCATTAAAATTCTGTTAAAAAGGTGCTGTTATCTATGTAAATATCAGGCAAAATGGGTTGTAAAGTTAAAAACATTACCGGAGTCAAATTATATATCAGGAAATTAAATGTTTTTGGTTGGTTGGTTGGTTGGTTGTTTTTGAGATGGAGTCTCACTCTGTTGCCCAGGCTGGAGTGTAGTGGCGAGATCTCGGCTCACTGCAACCTCCACCACCCAGATTCAAGCAATTCTCCTGTGTCAGCCTCCTGAGCAGCTGCAATTACATGAGCACGCCGCCACGCCTGGATAATTTTTGTAATTTTAGTAAAGACGAGGTTTCACTATATTGGTCAGGCTGATCTCGAAATCCTGACCTCAGGTGATGCACCCACCTCGGCCTCCCAGCAATTTTATATTTTATCCATTTAAAATTATAATGGCTTCAAAATATACAAAGCAAAAATGGGCAGACCTATAAAAATATATAAGCAAATCCACACTCATGGTAAAAAAATTTTAACTCATCTCTCTCAATAGAAAACTGACAAAAATCTTTAAAGATATAGAAGTATCAGTGTGACTAATATATATATACCATTTTAACAAACATACAAAATACATATTCTTTTCAAACTCTTAGGAAAACAGTTACAAAACCTGATCATATTCTGGACATAAATTGGGAATCTAGCAACATGAAGAAAGAATAATACCTCACTACCAAGTGCAATTTATCCTGGAAATGCAAGGCTGTCTAAACATTCAAATTTCAAATGTAATCCATTATATTTACAAATGATTTAAAGAAGAAAAACGATGTGATCATCTCAACTGATACAGAAAGATATTTGACAAAATTCAACATTCATTCATGACCTACTAACAAACTAGTAATAGAAGGGAATTTTCTTAGCCTGATAAAAAGCATCTGAAATCAGCTCACATCATACTTAATGACAAAACACTGAAAGCTTTCACTTAAGATTGTGAAAAAGTCCTGAATGATTATGTTTAGAAGAGCATAAATGGTAAATTTCTCAAGTTTTTTCCTGTATTTAAATGTCTTTGTTTTGCTCTGATACTTTACTGTTTGATTTGTTATATTATATTTCAACAAATTTTAGCAGAAACATTTGTCTCCATATGTCAACTTCTGGAACTCTCCTCTTTCTTCAGGGTCCCAGCTTTAAGCCTTTTCTCATTTTCCCATCCAGGAAAGACCTTTTCATTAAGCGATTTCCCACTATCTTCGTAATTCTTTGATACTAACAGTATTCCATGGTATGTAACAGTGACTTTTATAATTCCTTCTCCCTGTTTAGTTAAAAGTCCCTAGAAAAGAGAGACTTTATCTTTACTATCTTTTCTTAGCAACACCCAACTAAGCCCCTGTATAAAGCTGGTAACCAATTAATATTTCTCAAACAAAATAGAAGTTTTCTGCTTAACATTAAAGAACTGGAGAAACATTTCACCTGGCCTGTGATCTAAAAGCACTGGATCTACTCATTGCATTCACTTAGGGCACTTTTGCTGTTTAGCGTACCTTCTGCTGACATAGTTGTTAAAATTCAAATGAGGCATTTATTGACTGCCACTCAAATCCTTTTTACAGGCATCTAGTGCTTTAGTGGTTTCACATAACCAAAGAACTATAGCAGTTAAGTAAAGCAAATATGACACTTTTCTAAATAGAAGAATATAATTAACAGTATCTCTTCTTTTCCAATTGAAATTCAAAAAGCTCTGTTAGTTCTCCTATCAAGGGAAATTACTAAACTGATGCTTCACAAAATTGTGTACTATTAGAATCCAAAGCCTAATTATGGAAGTGTTGGAACAGGTAATAAAATTTTTGCCTCCATTCATCTCACAGATGGTAAGGTCAATAGTTTTGAGAAGTTTGTCAGAAATGAAACTCAAAGCTGAAAGAAAAAGAACATTTATTTATAATGAACCTCAACTAAAAACTCAGTGTCTTGTGCCAACGCACTTCCAAATACACTTTTTAAATACTGTTCTAAGGCACAGATTTTTTTAAAAAATGACAAAATATGCAAATGAAAATCAAGCCTTTTACCAATAACATGGTATTTCCCAAAGTGGAGAGATCCATGCTCATTATCAGTAAATATTCATTTTCTTCTTTTTTTCCACAGCTGGGGGTCTCACTCTGCACTCTGTTGCCCAGGATGGAGTGCAGTATTGCAGTGGTGTGATCATAGCTCACTGCAGTCTCAAACTCCTGGGCTCCGGTGATCCTCCTCCCACTCAGCCTTTCAAATAGCTAGGACCACAGGTGTGTACCACCATGCCTGGTTAATTTTTGTTGTTTTTTGTAGAGAGAAGGTCTTGCTTTATTTCATTTTCTTTACATGTGATGTTGGAATCCTACTGACATATGTACATAGCATATGTGTTTAAAACTAGTTAAATATATTAAATAACTATGCACTTCATGTACTTAGGTTTGTACCTTGCACATGGCCTTTTGATAAGATTAGACAATAGTTACTTTGTTCATAAAGACCAGACTATTTGGGGGAAGAGGAAAAATGAAAAGATATCCAGTTCTTAGCACAATGCATGGCACCTGATAATCACTCCACAAATATCTGTAGAAGGAAGGAAGAGAAGGAGGGAGGGAAGGAAGGAAAAAAGGAAAGAATGAATCAAATAAATAAATCTTTCAAACTCTATTCAAAATAGAGGTTTTGCAGTTATAAGTGTAAACAAAGATGAATCAAAAAGAAAAGCAACTATTTAGAATGAAAGCAAGTTCTTCACATAAGCCATAAATCAATTGCTACAATTTTATTTCCAATTCCTGTAAACAATAACTTTCCAAACTCAAACAAACCTCCATGGTTTGTTTCATTAAGACCTTTTATTCCATGTCTTAGACTTCCTCCCTTAGTCGTAAGATTTTTTTTTTAGTTTCTTTTTCTTACAGGTAGCTCAGCAAAGCAAATTTTTTGATCTACCTCTTACCTATCACTACTGCACAAAATAAATGGTGTTCAGCATGTTCTTACTCGTAAGTGGGAATTGAACAATGAGAACACATGGACACAGGGAGGGGAACATCACACACAGGGGCCTGTCGGGGGGTGAGAGGCTGGGGAGGGATAGCATTAAGAGAAATACCTAATGTTAATGACAGGTTGATGGGTGCAGCAAACCACCATGGCATATGTATACTTATGTAACAAACCTGCACATTCTGCACATGTACCCCGGAACTTAAAGTATAATTTAAAAATAAATAAATGGTGTACATGAAGATCTTATTTTCTAATAGCATAAGCTATTTTATTTAATTGAAATTTTATAGTTTTATTTGTCTCAACCACTTGCCTTGTATCTTTAAAGCAATCAGGAATAATTTTATAATAAATTTGATATGACCAGAAGTTAAAGAGAAATAATGCATTACTTCCCCTCATCCACAGTTTTGCTTTCCACAGTTTCAGTTATCTAGGGTCAACTGCTATCCAAAAACAGATGAGTATAGTACAATAAGATATTATGAGACACAAATCACATTCACAATGTTTGTTACAGTATATGGCTATAATTGTATTATTGGTTATTGTTTTTCATCTCTTACGGTGCCTAATTTGCTAATTAAATTTTATTAGACGTATGTATAGAAAAAAACAGCATATAAATATATATAAATATATATAAGCTAGACCCTGAGCAGGTTCAATATATATATATATATATATATATATATATATATATACACACATATATATCTAGTTCAATACTGTCCACTGTTTCAGGTAGTATCTACTAGCGATCTTGGAATGTATCCCCTGAGGGTAAGGAAGGCTGCTGTATGGACAAAGAATTTAGAGAAATGGGGACCTTCTGTGTATAGAACTAGGAAAGTGATGCCTCTTAGACAGAAGGTCCTGTCAGGGATGTTTATCTGAGGTCTTCTTCCTACAGCTCTGATACTGCAAGTCCACATAGCTATTTGTCTGACCTATATGCAATTCCCCAATAGATTTTTTTCTTTTGAGATGAAGTCTTTCTCTCTGTTGCACAGGCTGCAGTGCAGTCGCATGATATCCACTCACTGCAACCTCTACCTCCAAGGTGCAAGGGATTCTCCTGGCTCAGTCTCCAGAGTAACTGGGATTATAGGCGCAAGCCACCATGCCCAGCTAATTTTTTGTATTTTGGTAGAGATGAAGTTTCACCATGTTGGCCAGGGTAGTCTCGAACTCCTGACCTCAAGTAATCCCCCATCCTCAGCCTCGCAAAGCACTGGGATTACAGGCACAAGCCACCATGCTAGGCCCTAAATAGACTTCTCTACAGAATAAAAAAATAATGCACAGAATGGCCAAAATTAATATTAGCAGCATCTGTAGCATTTCATAGGTCTATATTTACCTTTTGATACCCATTACATTCTTGTGAGCTTAAGGACTGTGAGTTTTGCTCTGGGACTGATCAGGGCTGAATGACCAGGCCATCCAAATTTCAGAACTGTGGTAGAAAGAAAGGAAATCGTGAAGTATAGAGAAGTAACAATCAGACTTTCTTGGCCATCAATCCATTTTCCCCTCAGGCAGTGCAATGATTTATTTTTGGGGTGAGAGCAAGAATGACTCATACTGGCCAAAATCACTTATTCAAATATATTTGGAGATTCTCCTAATTTCTTTTGATGTAGTCTTTTAGTAATAAGAGTTGTAATGAGTGAGGAAAAAGGCAAGTTAAAAGATAGTAGATGCAAGCCAAGCATTTGGGATGACAAGAAGCATTTTCTAAAATTGACATCTCTTTGAAATCCTTCATATAAAACTGAGTAAAAAGTATACAGGAACCGTTCTGACTATTCCCTTTACTTAACTAGAAAAATTGCAAAATTTCATGTGTACCAGCTTATTTATTGTTATTATTTAAAGTAGCAAAAATATTAGAAATAGTGTCATCAACCATAAATAGGGAACTAGTTGAATAAGCTATGGTACATCCTTAAAATGAAGTATTATGCAGCAATAAATAGGAGGAAGAGCTCTATGTTTTTATCTAAAGTGATTTTGAAGATGTATTGCTAAGTGAAAATAAACAAAGTAGAGAACAATATATATTACTCTTTTGTGTAAGAAAGGAGGAAAATTCAAATAGACTAGTGCATTTCCTTATATTTGCAAAAAAACAATACTGGAAAGATAAATAAAAACTAGTAATGCCAACTTATACAAAGAGGAAGAGATGGGAGAAGGAAGAATACAATTAAGAATTTCTTTAACATGCCTTATTAGATACTTTCGAAATCATGAAAATGTTTTACATATTGAAAAATAACAAAAAAGTAAAAAATAAAAAGTAGTCCATAAAAACTGAAACAAACTTAAACAACAAAAATAATCCTGTGTCAAGTTAGTGACATAATCCTATGTTTTTGCTGTATATTCTTTGTAGAATACATACAAAGGGCTATTTTTGTTCTTTGCATCTTTTTGTCTTAAATATTTCATAACAAAGCTTTTTAAACTTTTAAAACTTATATCTTGTCACTTGTTTGGAAGAAAATTATCACTTTCTGTAACAGTAGAAATCAATTCAATTGTACAAATCAAAAAATAAACTGTAACTTTGTCCAAAAGCTTATTTTAATAAGAAACCTGCTGTTGTTGATCATTATATGTCATCTTTTCAAAAGAAACTGTTTTCTAATTAATGGAATCCCAGATGCCTAGTGCATTTTCAGGACAGAGAAAAGTAGGGATGTACCTTTAGCTTTGTTAGATTTTTGCTTCCCCTGAAAAGACCTTTCTGTCCACAAAGCAGTGCTTTTGAGTTCCATTATGTTTATGGAAACAAAACAAAATAATGTGTCTGAGAGTCTATTACTAAGGAAAATAAATAAAATAACTTTAAGATCAATTTCTGGAGTGTTTGATAAAACTTTAAATGTCACATTAACTATCTTACAAATCAGAACATTATAAAAGAAACATCAGATAGGGTTTATACCTAAACCGTATAGAGAAGAAAACAGGCTTGCATCAGAGCCTTTGTTGAAATATTTCAAAATGATGTTTATTTTCTAAATAAAAAGAAAAATGTTAGATATACTAATGCAGGATTTTTTGCTCCTTAGTTCAGTTAAAATCCAAGTTTTTGTCTAATAACCAAAAATAATTAGGCACACATACACGTTAAAAGTTGAGGAGAGCAGAATTTATTAAAAGAAAGCTCTCAGAAAAAAAAGAGGGGGTCCTGCCAACAGGCTTCCACCTCACAGATTGAACACCAGACCACCACACATAAGCTGAAGAGGCCAGGCTCCTCTCCACTGCATAAGGTGCAAATTCCTGGTTGTTCCATCCCACTATGTGCAGGTGGGTCCCCAGTCCACTGAGGGTATGCCCAAACAAGGCCCTGGGCAGGTTCCCTCATCTGCACAAAAGTAACTGATGTAAACACTTGTGGGATGAGTCAGGGAGTCTCTGGGTAACCTCCTTATCTGCCTCCTGCATCTATCATTCCCCTCTATAAAGAAGTACATCTAACTGTCATTAGAATAAGGAAAAGGACAAAGACCAATATTAACTGCTTCTTGATGACATGGGGTGGTGTTTTGGGGAAGTGTCACTCAGAGCTCCCTCAGGAATCTATCTAAGCATCCCTAGCAAAAGGGGCCATCTGAGGCTCCAGTTGCAAGACTATTTGGAGTTTGATGGCCCAAAGGCAAGAAGAGACAAACCCAAGTTATTAGAAAACACGTATCTAAACAAAACAAGATGGAGGGTAAGGACAGCTCAAAAATCCCAAAGCCTTTACCAGTTTGCACAAGGAGAGGGAGGCCAACAGCCTGACTGGTAAAAAATAAATAAATAAATAAAAATTTACCCTTTTGCCGACATGTCAGGGTCCTGGCTTCCCTTACCCCAAGCCCAATCCTAAGCCAAACAGTTTAAAGTTTGGGAAATTAACTTTTCCCAGTTTGGAGAATGCATACAAGGGGAGTATCTCATAGCACAAAGACACAATTATGTGTCTGTGAAGAGAAGACAGAGGAGGAAAAAACAAGATGATTTTTCAAAAGTTTCCTGGGATGCAGGATACATTCAAAAGGAGTACAGACTGAAGATGAATGGCTACTCATCTAGAAAGAGGTGAGCAGGCATTGCTGGTTCCTTTCTCTTCCTGGAGTACTTAAGTGAGAGACAGTAAGGTGCCCTTTCTTTCTTCTATCCTTATATCCCCAAGCCCCAGTGACTGCAAAAGGGTGTTGCCCAAGGCTGTCAAAGTGGCTTTCACCAATGTTAACAGGGGGGCCTAGCAGTGGGAATATCTATTCTTACTCATCTTCACCCTATCTCCCCTGCTGTCAGTAGCCTTTTAGTTACCTAGACCTCATTTATGCCATGAATACTAGCATAACCTTCATCCATTAAATTGGAGGCTTGGCTTAGTTGGCAGGAATTAGTCACGCTCACCTGTGCAGTACCTTTTACCAACACATTTATTTGTACAATCCAGAAATTATCAGGACCAAAATTGCAGCAATGCCAAGACATTTACTGGCAGCTTTCCTTTTACCCAAAGGACAAAGTACTTGAGATATTGCTTGTGTGCCTAAAGAGGCATCACACAAGGAAAGCCCTATCCCCTACTTCCTTCATGTGAGCAAAAAAACCTGTTTACAAGCACAGTGCTTAGTGGCTGGGACTCTCCAAAGCAGTGGAAATTCAAATTTAATCTAATGTACGTAGGTCTGTGTCATGATGGTGAATTGAAGGTATCATGATTTATTGGGTTTCCCTGCAACATTCCTCTCAGGAGCCCACATTTATCACATCTTATGCCCCGAAGAAATCAGGTGCTCTGGGATGTCTACCTGGAATACATCTTTGCCTCCTTTCCTGGGCATGGGCTCCAGTAACCACCTGGGGTTTGAAATCACAGTCAGGTACTTCTGCTTCAGGCTGGTCAGTATAGCTTGCGTTTCTAGTTCCACAACCTCATTAGGAGTTAAGTCTTTGGGCTACTGCAAAGTTTCCCCAATGTCAATGAGTCCCACTATCACTTCCATCTGCCTCTGGATTCCTCAGATCCAGTTTTTTTCCCCTATGGCTTTGATCCAAAGCTTGAAATTTAGTTTGAAACAAAACTGTGTCTCAAGGGTTTTGCACAGACTTCTTATCATAAGAAAAATGCTAAGGCAAAGCTGTGGAATTGAGTCTTCCTATGAGACAGAAAATGATGTCCTGTGGCATGCTCAGAGAATTGGTGGCTATAGTTACGCTTGCTAAAATTTGGTGCATAGGATTTGGCTTTGCTTAGCTCCCGTGGTCTTACTTTCCCAAAAAGGAAACCTCTGGGTGCTGGATACGTTATTTATTCCCATTACACAGCAGAATTTTCAGGATAATTGCTCAGAATCAAAATATTGATCAGAGTTTTACATTACTTATCCCTTTTGTTTCTTCTGAGCTGCAGCTGGAAATCACTGGTTGGTTCACAGGTATAAGCAGGGTTAGTCTAAAATGTAGGCAAAAAACTTAAAAACAACCAATGAGTCTGGAATTTAATAACAAATGTATGATTAGTTTTGAAACATAATTACTCTCTCTCTGGTTTTCATTTTTGCTATAAATAAATCAAGATAGGACTGAGTTGTTTGCAAAATTGATTTTAATCTTATACTTGGCCTGATTGTTTGCATAAAGTGAAGCAGGAATAATTACTTCTACATAGGCCTTTTAGATTGGCTTTGATGGAACTCTGTTTTACAAAGAATCTCAAATAGGACTTTCTAAAGCCAACCTTAGCCATGGGTTTGTATCCTCAAATACCTATGAGTTGGGTAAACTTCTCTTTTCTTGAGGTCTCAGGAACATAGGTTTACTGGGTATGTTAGAAAGTGACATTCGTTACTAACCACAGGTTGAACCCTGCACAGGGACTGTGTAGATAATGTATGAAGCCAGTTTTCCCAAGAGGCTTTTATCAGCTCTGCAAGTCAAGCTTGACTCATTAAAGGGAAGCATACCATTCCAGTCAAAGCCTTGGTAAAACAACCAGTTTCTCCAATTGTGTCCTGTTGCAAAAGGAAATAGATTCTTACTGCACTGATGCAAACAACTACAATTTCATAAGTTAAGAATACTCACAACTAGTTTCCAAATTCTGGAGAAGCCAGAGAGAGACGAATATGCTCCAAATTTTACTAAATTATTAAAGGCTGTAAATAGCTCAGAATAAGTTTCCTTGACTCTGAAAAGCCAAACAAGCATCAGCAATGTTCCAAGCAAAAGCCAAAAAGATTACTTCCATTTTCTATTAGTTCAAGCCACTCAATTAACTCTTGTTTTGCTTGATATTCATGAATATTTCAGCCCTTCATGAGTCTGGTACATCTTTCCTTTATTCCAATGTCACAATCTCCAAAGTTATTTAAAAAACTGTATTTGAGAGCATCTGCCATAGTTCTATAGCTGATTATAAACCATGGTTTGAAGAGTATTAAAACAAGAAAACAATAGAATAACAAAATGTCCAGGGTAGTTACAGTCAGAAACAAAATTGACAAAGAAATTGGTTATCTCTGCGGTTTACTATAACTTAACAACCTTAATTGTGATTGATGGCATATACTCAGATGTTAGAATTTTAGAAACCCCATATACATTATGAACATGTATTAATATTATTCACTAAAATATAACCTGAAGAAGATTAAGCATCATTTTTGCAATCCCATTTACCTAAACATATCAAATAATCCTGTTTACCTCTCTTCTGGATGCTCCAGGGGCCCTCTGTAGCATCTGAAAGCTAGGAGTCAGGAGAGACAATTTTGAAAGTGAAGTTTGGTTTTGGGAAGTCTGTTAAATATGTTAGAAGTTTAAAACACTTGATGTTCTTAAATAGAATTCTAGATTATCATAAGTTATTTGTCAAATGATGACTCAGAAATTTTAAAAAAGCAAAAACATTTCCTAACCCTTTTTAATTTAGTCAGTGTTCACACAAAGAATGTTTTTCAAGATTAATTTTTACAATCTTTCCACAACCTGTTTAAACTTTTACCTTTATCACATGTAATTCAAAACAATCCTTTAATCCTAGGCAAAAATTTACATTTTGACATCTTCATTTTACAAATAATCTTTAAGGCTATTTTTATTTCTCAAAGATTAAAGTCATGTGAACTAAAAGGTACCCCAGCTTTTCTCTTCCCTGTAAAAAATGTTTGATACAAGCACTTAATCATCTTTAAGTCTACTAATTAGATCTCTTATTTACAGACATCACACACATAACACATATAGAACTACACAGACAGGCAGAAGAAGATCCAGTAGCTACAAGACATTTTGTTTGCCAAGCTCCTAATTGAACTGTTGGCCTCCAGGTGGAGCCCTTTAAGGGCAAGGCTAGGAAAGCATGTGAATTTCTAGGACCTAATAAACAGGCATACCTGGAAGACAAAAACAAATTTTGAGGGGTACCCATCTGCCTCTAATTCCAGGGGCTCCGTGAGAAAAACAGAAGTCTCTCACAAAATAGAATCCATCGGGCCTTTTCTGCTTTTCCCAAGGACTCCCAGGCCATCAGAAACTATCTTGGGGCCTCTTATGCATGGATTAAAGGTGACAAGACAAAATGGAGAAAAAGAATTTAGTCAACTGATAAACAAGTTTTTTTCTATCAAAACAAGATCAAAGAAGAGAAAATCATAAAGACCTTTTAAATATAACTGTAATTTGGATATCCACTTTTAATTTAGCTGAGTGCTCTTAAAAAAAATCCTTGGAAATACCTTATTATCTATAGCCACACCAAGTGGCTAGTATTTCTAGATTTTTAACTGTACCAAATGTAACTTCCCAGGTGCTCAGATAAAGGTACCCCTCATTCTAACAGGACCATACAGAAAGACATGAAAAGCATAAAAGAGTGGCCACAGCTTAAGATCAACCTCACAAATCATTTTTCATAATTAAAACTTTACAGAGAATGTCAACAGTGATATTTGGGAACCTAGCCTAGTAAAACATCTTCTAAAATGAAAA
>NW_016107560.1:0-64482 GCF_001604975.1 Cebus imitator | reverse complement strand
AAAAAAAAAAAAAAACATATTAAAGTACAAGGCTGTGTTAACTGCTGATAGAGCGAGCAGAGGAAAGAAAACATGTGTTGCTAGAGACATATTGTGTTCCATCAGAGGTGTCATATTTCCTTACTTTTTCATGTTTCTTGTGTTCTTACATTCCTAGCTACATATCTGGTGTAACAGTTGCTTCTTTCCATTTTTTGAGTTGGCTTTTGTAGGGAAAGACTTTTTTCTATAAATGTAACTGTAGTGTTGGTTGCATAGGGTGCTTTAGTTTTGATTCTGAGTACATGCAGTAATGTAGTCTCTGTATGACTTCTTCAGCTATGATCAACATCAGTAGTGTCTGTGAGTTCCTAAGTAGCTTAGGCTTAGGTTCTTAACAGAGACTGTGATGAGGCTTTGTTGAGGTTTTATTGCTGAGGCTAACCCTCAGGCCCCAGTGGCAGTGGCAGAAGGCCAAAAGTGCTTCTTCTTGGACTTCCATGTGGCATACATGGGCAATGGTGCTAGCAAATCTAGGTAGGCCAATCCTTGAGCCTCCAGGTGATGTGTTTGGGTGCCACCAGTGGCAGAAGTCAGTCAGGTAGGTAGGCAGATCCTTAGTTCCCTGGTTGTGTGCATGGCATCAGTGATAGCAGTAGTAATGGCAGGCCAACCCTCAGGCTTTTTCAAGTTGCAAATACAGGCAGTGATAGGCTGAGCAGGCCAGTTTGCAGGCCTACAGGTGTGGGTGGATGCCAGCGTTATTGGTGATCCCAGGAGGAGTGTGCAAATGCCATTAGTGGAATACAGGGCAGAGCAATGTGCACATCTTGGGGCCTGATGTGCACAGGCCCCAAGACAATGCACTTGGGAATTTGCAGGAATGGCACCAGGTGAAGAGCTTCTGTCCTCAGGCCCCAAATAGTGCACATAGGCATAGGCTGCAGTAGTGGGGCTTGTTGGTCCCTCAGCCCCCAAGTGATGTTTACAAGCACCAGCAGGCTATTCAGACCTGTCCTTAGGACCCTGGAAGGTATATGTGGGTGCCAGTGGCAGCAGGTGGGGTGGGTTAAACCCAGGTCCCCAGAGAGCATTCTCAGTTCCTTGCAGCAGATGTGCTGGGTCAGTTTTCAGCCTTCTGATGGTGCACACACATGCCGGTGGTGACATTCAGGGTGGGTCAATCAATCCCCAGGCCCCCATATGGTGTGCTTAGGCACTGGTGGGAGCAGTACCAGGAAGGGTGGTACTAGTCTGTTTTACACTGTTTGTTAGTCTGTTTTAGTCTGTTTTCACACTGCTATAGTCTGTATTAGTTTGTTTTAACATTGCTGTAAAGAACTGTCTGAGACTGTGTAAATTAAAAACGAAAGAGGCTTAATTGACTCACAGGTCCACATGGTTAGGGAGACCTCAGGAAACTCACAATCATAGCAGAAGGTGAAGGAGAAGCAGGCACCTCTTTCATGAGGTGGCAGGAAGGAGGGTATGGGCAGGGGAAATTGCCACTTTCAAACCATCAGATCTCATGAGAACTCCCTCATTATCACGAGAACAGAACGGGAAAAAACACCCCCATGATCCAATCACCTCCAACTAGGTCCCTCCCTCCACAAGTGGGGATCACAATTCCAGATAAGATTTAGGTGGGTCACAGAGCCAAACCATATCAGGTGGGCCAATCCTCAGTGCCCACGCCCCAGTGATGTGCACGGGTGCAAGCTGTGTTGGGCAGGTTTGGGCAATCCTTAGGCACCTGGCAGATACATTCAGGCACTGGTAGCAGGCAGTCTGGGCCTGTTGCCAAGCCTCCTAATGGTTCTTTTTTTTTTTCTTTTTTTTTTTTTTTGAGACAGAGTTTCGCTCTTGTTACCCAGGCTGGAGTGCAATGGCGCGATCTCGGCTCACCGCAACCTCCGCCTCCTGGGTTCAGGCAATTCTTCTGCCTCAGCCTCCCTCCTAATGGTTCTTATGTGCACCAACTGCAATAGATACCTAGCTGGTGTGCTCTGGTGGTGATGGCACAGGGCAAGGTGGGTCTGTCTTCAGGTCCATTAAAGGCATATGTAGCCAAATGGCATCCCTGCTCCTGGAGGAGAGGGTAAGGTTGCTTTCAGTGGTGGCAGCCCCAGACAGGCAGCTCTCAGGCAAAGGGGAGCACGCATTTTGGCTCCCTTTGTCCCTAGGGCAGCCTCGCTGGTACACTGCCTGCTCATTCCCTAAAATATAGCACCCTGTTTTAGCTAAAGGGATGGGGACTAGGCTGCATGACTAAGTTCAGCCAGTATCACAACACTGCAGCCTAAAAGGTAGGTGCAGGAGAATGTTAGTGGGGCTCCAGAAATGTGTAGATGCAGTCACTGTTGGGCCTCTGGGCAGGATGTAGCCTGGTGAAAGCTGGAATCTCAAGATGGTGCTGTCCTGCCCCTGCTTGGGTCTCAGGAAATGTGTGGGATCCCGTGCAAACTCCCTCTCCAGAACAATACCATCACACAGACTCCAGGTAGAGCCCTATACTATTCTCAGGGTCTATTAGTGTGAAGTGGCTCACTCATGGCTAAGAGTGCAGGAGTTCATGCTGGGAAAGTGGGCCATGGGAATCTCTCACTTACTCTTTCCCTGTACTGTACTGGGGATTCTCTTCTAGATCTTAGCTGATCCGAGCCAGGCTGGGTGCTTCACTTCCCTTCTGTCCCCCGGATGTTCCCTGTCACTTCCATGCTGAATTCCAGTGTTCTTTCTTAGATGCTCTATTTGAAGTGTGATTATATCTTTGCTGTTTTGGTCCTTCTTTGTGGAGCAGGTGAGTGTGAGTGTCAGGTGCCACTAGAAAGACATCTCGAATAGTTTTAATCAATAATATTATTCTAGCCCTAGAAAGAGATGCAGCCTTTTCCCTCTCGGAGAGCAGTATCACCTTCCCCCTAAACCTGGACCATTCCCCTACTGTCTAACAGAACTTTTCTGTAAGCATTTTCCACCCTAAACTCAATATGTTGAATGAGTTGAAAGACTGCCCTTGAAAGTAGCTTAAAACCATGTTTTGAAATTAGGCTGGATACGGGCATGGTGGCACGCACATGTAGTCCCAGTATTCAGGAGGCTGAGGCAGGAGAATTGTTTGAACCCAGGAGATGGAGGTTACAGTGAGCTGAGATTGCACCACTGCTCCCCAGCTTGGGCTACAGAGTGAGACTCTGTCTCAAAAATGAAGAAAGGAGGGAAGGAGGGAAGGAAGGAATGGAGGAAGGGAGGAAGGAAGGAAGGAAGGAAGGAAGGAGGGAGGGAGGGAGGGAGGGAGGGAGGGAGGGAGGGATGGATGGCAGGCAGGCAGCTTGAATAGAGGGTGGGCCAAGGGATATAGGCTATTTATCACCATCTTAGAGTAAATGAAAATTCAAGTTGAATGCTAAGGTAATGCTGACTCAGACTTGAAACAGAAGCTCTGCATTCCATCCCTTTCAGACCAGCTGAGTTTTTGTAGCACTTGGCAATGCCCAGAATGGCTATCACTTCGGAACTTAATCACTTTTTAGTATTTTAAGTAGTTAATTGTATTAAATGGTTTTAGAATGTTCGCTTATGTATTTTTGTTCAATAATACAGGTAGGGAAAGCATGTCAGCATATACTTATAAAGTGAATATAATAACTTATACTAGTATATATTCATTCTCATTGTTAAAACACATCTTTAGACTCTGGCCATTCAAGAGACACTAAAAAATAAAAAATTCCAAATATGGCTATAATTAAGAGCATTAGATTAGTGCTGGAGATGAGAAAAAAAGTTAGCAAGTGAATGAAAATAAGAGGAGCAGATGAGTTTGAGGTATATGCAAAAGATAGGATTAATAGTGTGTGGACAACTTGAAAAGAGAGGTAAATAGTTGCAAGTAGTCTAGAAAAAAAAGTTCTTTGGCTCAAGCAACTTCCTGTGTAGTAATACTATAGGTAATAGGGTGCTGAAATTCAATTTGGGGAGATGCATAAAGGAAATATACAGCTTATTTTTGTGTAGTTTTGAAGACCTTGTGAGCTATCTAGGCAGAAATAGCTAGCCAGTAGTTAGATATATATCTATAACCCAGGGAAAAAAAGTGGGACTAATTTTCTTTTCAGCATTATTGAGGTCGAATTTACAAATCATAAATTCATTCATTGTAAATGCATAGCTCAATAATTTTTAAATTTATACACTACTACAATCCAGTTTTAGAAAAGTTCCATCCTTAATCCCATGCAGCCACTGATTTACATTCTGTCTCTATGGATTTAGAAATTTCACAGACATGGAATCATACAAAATAGATACGTTTTTGTGTCTGGCTGTTTTTACTTAGAATAATGATTTTGAGGTTCACCTAGTAATTCATTCCTTTTTATTGCTGAGTAGTATTCATTCTATCGATACGCAAATTTTATTTACTCACTAGCAAGCTGAGGGACATTTGACCATTTTTTTGGCTATGATGAACATTTGCAAGTCTTTGCACAAACATGCTTTCATTTCTTTCAGGTGTAAATGTAGAAGTAGAATGGCTCATTTGTGTCATATGTGTATGTTTGACTTTTTAAGACACTGACCAATTTTTTCACTAAGTGACTGTATCATTTTACATGCCCACCAGCAATATATATGGATAGTGATATATATTTGATTGTCATAAGTATTTAAGTAGTAATAAAAACAGTATATAAGTGGTGGTGATTATCCAGCATATTGGTTAGAATAGGCTAGATTATGCTGCAATAACAATTCCAAGATGTCTGTGGCTTATAATAATAAGGGCTTTTCTTCCCTCTCTTGCAATGTGCCCAAAAAGAATTGGTTGAAAACTGCTATATTTCATCTTCATTCACAAGCTCAGGAGGATAGAGCAGGCTTTATGCGGAGTACTTGCCTTTTGTAATAGTAAAGAAGAAGACAATGTACCAGAGCATAATCTAGTTTTAAAACTTCTGCCTGAAAGTGACACCCTAATCCTAACCCTAACCAGTTCCACTAATGTTTCTTTGTTCAATCTAGTCACATGGCTAAGCCTGATTTCAGTAAACAGAAGGATATAATCCTTCCTCATGAAGGAGAAGAAAAGCCAATATTGGTGAAGCTGAAGCATACAATCGACCACACCCAGAGGGAAGATAAATGGCCAGAAATGAGCAAAGACACTGTAGAATACCATTCATTTATTTATAAACACATTTTTAGTAAGCACCTATTATATTCCAAAGACAACGTGTCTCTGGTCATCTAGCAAGCTAGCCTGGGCTAGTTCACGTGGTGAAGCAGGAAATGAAAAGGACAAGTAGAAGCATTCAAGACCCCTTGAGGCCAATGCTTGAAACTGGCACAATTTTATCACATTATACTAGCCAAAGCAAGGCACAAGACCTACCCAGTTTAAAGAGATGAAGAAATAGACTCCACCTCTAGATGTAAGAACTTGCAAAATCACAGTGCAAAGGGCATGGATACAAACAGGAAAAATAATTATACTCATTTTTACAACCATTCTACCACACATCAAAATACCAATCATTGCAGAAAGCTACTATAACACTGCTTCCGTGTCCAAATAGAAAACTTCCCTTGGAAATGGAGTGTTGGAATAAACCCAGGATGAGGGTGGTTGTTAATTCTAGTAAGAAAGTGGTCAAGTAAAATCTGGCCAAGTCTGAGGAACTCATTGAATTGTTTTCTCCTTCTATAGGAATAGAGAAATTTCTAGTACCTCATGAGATCCTGTAATGATCAGTGTGGAAACTATTTTCAAAATTACATATTCTAGAGGACTGAAAGTATGTTTTTTCTAATATACCATAGGAACAATTTTTGCTGTAGTCATTAAAATCTGCAAACTTGTATGGAATTGCTTAACTGTAAAATATACCAGGATCTATCCTAATATATGGTGATACAGAGGTACACGATTTCTGGAAACTATCATGTGCAAAATATTAGGAGGCTTGATTGGGCACTGAATAGGCTAAGGGCCAATTCCTGATAGAAGTAAAGTTTGTCTTCCATTTATTCCCCTACCAACATCCAAAATAAACTATCTGCTTCTAACACTCCATTGAAGATATGTGGACAAAACAGAATATTATCCTAAAGATGTGAAATTAGGAAGACAAGGGGTGATTATTTGAATGCTAATAGCATTAAGAACTCAATAATTGCTACATAAATGAAACATCACCTTCTGTATAAAGAACTCATTTTTTGCTTGGGGAAATACCCTTGAGAGTAGTTTTCTGCACTACTCATGGTTAAACCTGCCTGAACAACACATGTACAATACATGGACCTTCTTTGACATTGCTTCTCACCTGTAAAGTCAGTATAGCCACTGATGTTAATCTAAAGAAGACATTTTGTTTTGAAAACTGTAAGGTGCCATTTTGAAGATCACTCGCATTTTGAAACAGAACAAATTGAAATAAAATCAAACAACTGAATTTTAAAAACAAAGTATTCAGTTTCCATCTTTGATGAAAGATTTTGAGATTATTTGCAAACCAATCACCATGATAGACAATTTCGTAAAGACAATTTCTAAATGAGTTAATTAATATGTATATCAAACTAACTATATAAATATATCCACAAATATATAAAGGAGAATCATGCAGTTGTTAGCCAGAGAGTTGGGGGAGATGTGTCCTTTTTAGTCAGTCTTGTGTCACCTAATACATGTAACAAGATGAGAAAAATTACAGTTCAGTTCCACTTTCCTGGTTATTTACTGCCACTCACAAGACTGACAGAACATCGTACCCAAGGCATCAATATTAATCATTCCACAGCTGTTCTCAATTTACCTCTTGAGTTTTCCAAATGTTAATAGCATATACTAGTCTGGAATGGCAAGAAGAAAAATTTTAAGTAAAGACTTAAATATTTATTAGGAAAGATATAGATGTAGGCATAGATACAAATGATATTACTAGTTAAAAATCAAGAAGAATATATGGCCTAGAATAATATATGAAAAAAGAGACAGGTAAAACTTTTTTGTTTTAAAATTTTTTTCTAAAACATTTGTAGACTATGTTTAAAAAACACTCAAGAATCTGCTTACATTAGATGCTGCTTACTTCAATTTGTGGAAAGATTTCCACAATACTTAGAAAATTATTTGACAATTAGGTGTCACAGAAACAGTTTCCCCAAACAAATGGAAGTTTATTATTGCCCAGGTTTAAAATATATATATATATTGATTTGTGGGCATAGAATTTTCCTGTGTAAATCAATTAAGAAGAAAAATTATAAATTACTGGTATTACTTTTTTTTTTTAGAAAATTAGATAATTTGCTATTATCTCTATTTGTTCTCTTACCTAAATTTCTTTTCAGGACTGGGAACTAAGAGGTTTAAAGAATAATTTTAATCTGAATTCTTTGGAATGGAGACTAAGAAATAAAATTAAACACTGACTACTTCCTCTCTTATTCTACTGAGAAGTTGCAGGGCTCCAAAATTAATTCTAGACACAAAAATTGATTTTCTTCCAAAGTAGCTTTAAAAGCCTTAGGGAGAAATAAAACCTTGGGTGGTAGGTAACTCATTTAATCTATCACTGAACTTTGGTTTCCAAAGCTATAAAGTAAAACTACTAGTATTACTTTCCTCATAAGACTTGCTGTAAGGACTAAACATAATAATATATATTTTAAAACCTCAACAAATTATAGTCGACTTGCCTAGAATAAAAAAATTTGAGTTGGTAGTAAGAGAAATATCTAACAAATATGTATAATGACGGTCTACATTCTTTGCTGGCTGGCTGGCTGGCCGGCTGGCTGAGAGAATAAATACTCCAATCTCCTTTTCTTCACTTCTTCTTATATCCTTCTAGGCTCTCATCACCCTATTAAAAGGCAATAGGCAAGGCTGTTCATGCATATGATCCATATTAGGTCAGCATAATAGAGAAAAGAGCAGGGTAGAAAAGAGTAAAGAATGAATTTGGAAGGGCAAATGGAAGATACTTGGCATATGACATTTTTCACTGTTTCTTGAACACCATAAAAGTGGTAGCCCATGCCAACATTTATAAAACTCTTTTTGTTTTCTCTTCCATCAACTTTTCTTTCACACCACAAGTCCTATCATATCATCCTCTCTCAAACTATGAGGAAAAAAGTACTCTGGATATACTCTTCCAATCCTATTCAGCCCTGGCCTTTCCCTCTTCTTACTCTGCCTAAAAAAATCCCAGAGGGAGTCTGCAAATGGCGGAAATCTCCTTAGAGGTGACAGGCAGAGAAAAAAATAAGTAAACAAGATCAGTATCTTCTTTCCTTGCTAAGTAGTAAAGAAAAGACTCAGAGTATTCATGCAATAATTTTTCCCAGTACAATTACAAAACCCACAGCTATTCTTGCTTTTTGTTCATTCTATCTCCTTTCCATTTCTTCTACTGCTGTTAGAATGATTACTCTAGACACAAATTTGATTCTGCCGTTCATATATAAGTAGCTTTCTGCAGTAAATTATGAAAAATAGCCACAACTCTCCACTTTTGTTTATACCCAGTTACCTTTGCAACATGATGTTGCTGGCTGTCTTATCAAGAGGTAGAGTCTCATTCCTCTCACTCTTGGGAACAGTGTCACCATCTGTGAACAAGCCTAAGCTGACCTGATGGATGATAGGAGACCTCAATCCAATAGCCTTCATCGCCCCGCCTAACTGGCAGCCAAGCACCAGATATGTAAGTAAAGCCATCCCATCTAACCAACCACTGACAAAGGAGCAAGTCTAGCCAAGTTCGTCTGAGCCTGAGCCAGATCAGCATTACCAGGCAGCTCACTCTTTGGCTTGTGAGTGTTACTATATAGTTATTTTAAGCCACAACGTTGTGGGGATTGCTTATTATACAGCAGTTAATAACTTATACACTCATCTCACACAATACAAAAATTATGACTGTCTCATAAGCTAATTAAGACCCTTCATAAAGCCTGATATTAATGTTCAGTCTCATACTCTGACCTCTAAAGCTGTCTATATTACAGTTTAGTCCTTGTAGTCTGAGTAGTGCTCTGCAAATAAGTGTATATTTTCATACTTTTCTGCTTTGTACAGGAGTTGAAGAACAGAAAAGGAGATGAAGCCAACATATATAGAATATATACAATGTTTCAAGATCTTTACTTACTGCTCTTCACACCTTCACAATAAACCCTGGAAAGTTGTAGTTATCCTCATATTATAGATTGAAAATTTTATGATGCAAAAGTTCAGATTTCTCAAGGCTATCCCACTAACAAGTGATAAATCTGCATTTTGAAAAAAAGAATCTATATGATTTCAAAGTCCATGATATGCCCATTGCAAAGCTGGCTCTGAGTTTGGTGTCCAGGTAGGGAGTGAGCTGGGTTAAGATTCATTTCAGGATTATGTTAATAATGTTGTCAAAGGTCATTTGAGTTATTTGCTTGCCCCATTTATCTTGTTGGACACATAAGGATTTTAGCAGGATGGAAATGGGATCCTCTATTTCAGTCCTCATTTCTCTATAATTTCCTTTTTGGTAACTACTGTACTTGCTTTATCTATACTACGTATTTTTTCTGCCTGGCAAATCTTTTCCTCTTTTTCCATCTGACTATCTCATATTCATCCTTCAAGACCCAGCTAAAAAATCTTACCTACTCAAGGAAGACTAGGGAGAAATATTATAGGTAGAAGTAAATGCCCACTCCTCTGAGTTTCAAAACCACTTTGTCAATGTCTTTATCATAGTGTGTTTAGTTGTGTACCTTTCTCTTTTCCCCTTTTTGAGAAAAAGGGCCATATTGTAACCATTTGCACCCATGCAACTTAGCAATATACATGATGCATAGCAAATGCTCACTAATATTTGTGGAATTATAATAAATAGTTTCCTGTGTGCTTAACAAGATATGACGAAAATATGTTTGTTTTTGTAAAACTTTGGGTAAAATAACTGGTTTGGGCTAGAAAAAAAGATATTCACTGAAAAAACCAAATCCTGTTGCTACTTCTTTCTTTTATTTTAATTTTTGATGAGCCAGGGTCTCACTATATCACCTAGACTGGCCGCAAACTCCTGGCCTCAAGCAATTCTTCCATCTTGGCCTCCCAAAGTGCTGGGATTACAGGCATGAATGAGCCACAGCACCCCTCTGTTGTTATTTCTAAGTAAAAACTGTTTTTCCAATATCTTTTATAAAGGAATTTCCAATATAATTAATTCCAAGAATTAAAGCATTAATACTGCTAGAGAAAAAAAATGACCGTAGTATCTGAGGTAATTGGGAAATGTAATCATGAATTTGAACAGTAGACAAATAGAACTACTAAAGAGACCCATCCTACTAAATGTAGTTATTAGCAAAGTACAAATTAATCTTCTCATGCCAGATAAAACTTTACACTTACATTTTTACCTAATTGATTATTTAGCTGACAAAGCTATAATTACAGCTGCAAATTTTAAAAGAAATGTCAAGATTCTGAAGTAATCTGGTCTAGAAGTATGAAAGTTCTTTATTTGTTTGTGTTAAATCATTTTGATAATGTCCTTTGGAGAGAAAAAGAATTTCAATGAAAAATGTATATGTTTTAAATAAATTTCTGGACTCTTTCTAAATATTCCCCCAATTCAAATCTAACATTCTAAGGGAAGGGGCCTCTAATCATTACTCTTTGAGAGTAGGCTCCCTAAGGAATTAGGGCTCCCTAATAATTTAGGCCTATTTAATGGGGCAATATATATTTAAGGATTTAATGATGCTATTTACAATTCTCATATTAAGTTTGACCCTTGCCCCATCCATTTCAGTGACTATCACACAATATTACCGCAATCCTCAGAAGTACAGATCAACTTTGATAATTATTACTTGCAGAGAGGCATGAAGACTATTACCCATGTCTTCATAGGAAGACTATTCAAAGTAATAAAATAGGCTTGTTTTATAAGAACACTGACTGATCACCACAATGAGGTATGTTGAATCATCAATCTAAATCTGGCTCTATAAATAACTTGTGTAAGCATAAAGACATGTAAAATATCATACAAACAAGGGTGGAAATTCTAACAGGAAACGGTTTAGGAAGCCAAATTGATCACAGATATGAGAAAATGATCATGTGCTAATAAATAATAGACCTAAGAATGAACGTGATTGATTAATTAATGAGATGTAGGATTAAGGCCATAAGGCTTCAGGCTCTGACAAGTGCTTTTCCAGGAGTCTGATCAGTCAATTATAAGGCACAGTAACTGCTGGATGCCTGAGAACACAGTAGTCATAGTTCTAGTGTTTTCTAAAACTGGCTTATTATAAATGCATAAGCAAGAAAAGGAATTGCCACCAGATTAACTACGAAGATCTCCAAAATTTCACCTTCAAATGTCTAAGGCAATTATGAATATATATAGGTATGGGTTGATTAATTTTTAAAGCAAAAATATAAAACAGTATCATCTTTAAAAATAGTTATTTTGTTAGCATTATTGAAAGTTAGATCATGAGAAAGGAGTTGGGAAAAAATAACTTAGAATTGGTAAAAATAAAAATATTATAGTAGGGGTAAAAGAGTTCACCCTAAGCCATACATTTTAATATGCCTCTGAATAGTTATGATGGCTTATAGGGAAATTTTAAAACATGATCAAAAATTTGAGACCAATTCTGCATGTTTTCTTGTATTTTTTCCACTAAAGGTTTTGATTTGGATTCTATTTCCTTTGCTACTTTCACCTGCCTGAAGTCATAATCTTCCAATTGTAACATTAAAAACTTTTTTCTGTAACAACCAACTGTGATACCTCAAACAGAGGACTACTCTTTGAGATTCGAAAAAGCAGCAGGCAATGACTGCCAAATTTAAAAAGAAAAAAAAAACCTCCTAGCAAAGAACCAAGTAGAAGAAATTCAGACAACGTAACAAAAACAGAAAAGACCTTCCAGAGAATGTCTAATTTTCCCAGAGATTTCCTAGGTTCTGGTAGACCACTATCCCAGAATATAATCAGCCAAAATTTATCTTAGAAATAATAGCAAAGCTTCACAATTTACAGAATTTAGGGCCCAGGAATTGTTTAAAACTCACAGTTTTCATATAGCATTAACAGTATTGTATGCTGTTTTGTTCCTTTAGAATTTTGAGCTATGTGAATGTACTACTTATTCAATAAATAGTTTTTCAAATGCTCAAAAGAAAATCACAGTTCTCAAGAATCTCACTATTCTAACTAGAAAAATCATGAAAACTACAAATGTCTTAAACATGGCTATTACTAAGTCAGGACATGAAATAAATAATAATGAAACTACAAACAATAATAGAAATAAGTTATAACTCTCCAAGTTATGTGTTTCCTCTATATATTACTGTCTTTGTTGTTGTTGTTGTTTATTTGTTTTTTTGTTTTTGAGACAAAGTCTTGCTTTGTCACCAGGCTGGAGTGCAGTGGTGGGATCTCGGTTCACTGCATCCTCCACCTCCCGGGTTCAAGCAATTCTTCTGTCTCAGCCTCCCGAAAGTTAGGACTACAGGTGTGCAACACCACGGCCAGCTAATTTTTGTATTTTTAGCAGAGATGGGGTTTCACCATGTTGGCCACGATGGTCTTGATTTCTTGACCTCATGATCTGCCCACCTCGGCCTTCTGAAGTGCTGGGATTACAGTCATGAGCCACTGCGCCCAGCCTATTGAAAGAATGTTTAACCATCATAGAACTGGCAGACTAGATAACAAAAATTTACCTATATCATAACATGTAACAATTTTAAAATGAAGAAGGGCTTAAATGATGTTCTTTGGAAGACATTATTAAATCATAAGAAGAAAATTTCAACTATATATACAAGACATTATTAAATCATAAGAAAATTTCAACTACATATACAAGACATTATTAAATCATAAGAAGAAAATTTCAACTAAAACTACAAATAACAACTACAAAATACCTATTGCTCAAAAATAATTTTTAACCTCCTCCCACAGTCTAAGATCACTGGAACACTAAAAACATAATCTAGATTGTTGTGAAAATAAAAAGAGATAATATACATGAAAGTACTTTATAAATATGAAGCATTCTTCATATGAAATAAATTGATCATTTCAGAATGATCATTGTTTTGGGAGTTGGCACAACTGATAACACATGCTGATTCCAGAATTTTTCAGAATATATTTCATGAAATCATCTAATTTTGACTCTTTCAATCTGAAAGTATTATTTTCTTCTTATGATTTGCTGAGGAGACATTTTCTTTTTATCTTTGGTACTGCATCTCTAGATAATAATCCCAAGAGATGTGGTACTCAAGGGGCAGGGGCGGGGTAGGGAGATTTGCTTGCATCTTATCTAGCTCATTTAAAAGGCTTGCAACTCTCTTAGATTGGATTTCCCTGAAAACAGAGTCTGAGAGAAGAACTTGCTTGCAGGAAAGTTTACTGCAGAAAGAAAATGAGACAAGAAGGATAAGTTAAAATGGTGAGATGGTGAGCAGTTGAGGTCGCTGCTCTAGGAATCGAGGCTCAGTTCTACCAGGACTTCTGTGAAACATGTGGAGCACTAAGCTGGACCTGTCATCTACTGACTTTACCCTCCACTGGATTAGTGGTGCCTAGAGTATCAAGTCCCTTATATTTCCAAGCTGTAATTGCACATGGCCAAATATACTTCTACTCTTTGGAGAAGACCCTGGGGTAGACAGAGGATGGACACATAGTGAATCCTTAAGGTAGGATGATGCCGGTTTGAGGTGTGTCTGAGCTCACATAGAACTATTCACAACAGTTGCACATTAGTGTATTAGTTTTTTGTTGCTGTTCAGTAAATTACCACAAGCAGCAGCTTAAAAAACACCCAGTTTTTAGCTCACAGTTTCTGAAAGTCAGAAGTTCAGGTGTGGCATAATTAGATTCTCTGATCAGGGTCTCACTGGATTGAAATGAAGATGTTGCCCAGGACTGTGGTTCTCATCCGGATTCAGGGTTCCCTTCCAAGCTTATTGGTTATTAGAAGAATTAATCTTTTAGCTTTAAGACTCAAGTTTCACTTTCAGTTCTGCTCTCAGTTCCCACTAAGACTGCCCACATTTCCTTGCCAGGTGTCCTCTCCTGACTGTACATCCCAGGGCCCCAGGCAGTTCACAAAACTGATGTTTGCTTTCTTTTAGGCCAGTAAGGATGAATCTTGGTGACTTCTTTTTCTGCCAGCAGTGGAAAAAAAAAAAACTCTGATTTTAAAGGGTTCATGTAATTATGTGAGATAGTATTCCTATCTTAAGGTCAACAGATTAGGACTTTAATTGCATTGAAAAATCTCTTCACAGCAGCACCTACATTTGTGTCTGATTAAATAATTGTAAGAAAGAGTGTGTATACCAGGCGCCGGGAGCTTGAAAAACGTCTTAGAATTCTTTAGAATAGCACCAGAAAGATGGTGCTAACCCATTCATGAGAAACCACTGCCATGATCCAATCACCTCCCACCAGACCCCACCGCCAACATCTCGAATTGTAATTCAACATGAAATTTGGGCTGGGACAAAGATCCAAACCATATCAGGCACCAGGAGCATCTGCTATAGCAATTTGTTTCAAGTGAGTTTGTTTTTTGCTTAGTAGTTTTGTAGGAGAGAAGCCAGTTTAGCAAAATGGGTTTAAGAAGTACCCTTTTAAGATTTGTTTAAAGAATTAATTGATTATATTTTTTCTGGTATTTAAGGAGCAAAATAGGATAGATCTCAATATCCATCATAACTTAGATTTTCAATTTTTTCCAATGATATCTTCTACATAAGGTGCTTAAATATGTCTGTCTGTTAAATAAGGACTATGCTATAAAACTGTGCTGAAGAACTGTGAAACTACTCAAAAAGGTAAAGTGACAGATTATAAAAGATTGACTTCCCATTTATGCTGTATTGTGAGCATTACTTGAATGAATTACAACAGACTCAATTTTTTCATAAATAATTGTTACATTTTATCTAGCCTATTAAATCTAACACTTAAATTTAAAAACCCAGTTACTGTAAATTAAATACCTGCCAATTTTATGGATATAAGCACATGCTAATCTTCATGCTGGAAGATGAGCCATGCAGATAACAAGAAACTGAGCTATATTTAGAAGCACATTACTCGCACTGGGTATTTAAATTTTAGCTCTGCTAGATCGTGTATGAAGTTTTGTTTTCCATTTTGTAAAAAGTATGTTCAACAGTTCTTCTAATTGTATCATTTAACTACTGAGGAGCCTAACTGACATTACCTATTTTTATGCAGACAATAGCAGTGTTTCATTTGTGGTTACTGACACACAAAAGCAGCACTCTGGTTTTTCTGAATACACTTTCAGCTCTATGTGACATCTCTGGTAATATCTGCTGTGGCTTCCTAAGAAGCTCCCTGAACTATTGATGAACAAGAGAGAAGCAAAGAGAAATACAAATCCTAAGGGATGCTTTCCTTACTCTTTTTGCACCTTGATCATTTTCATGCTCCTTGGCTTGAAAGGAGTGTCCTACATGTTTGAACACTTATTGTATGCCAAGCACTATCCTGAGAACTTTACTTATATGCTTTCTCCTCATTTAATCTTGATAAAACGTTATGAAATGGACACTGATGATATCTTTATTTTACAGATAAGGTGATAGAAGAGATTATGTGACTTGCAAATGTCTAATAAGGTCATATATAGCTAACAATAAGCTAATAAAGATTCAAACGTAGGCAGCCTAACTTCATAGCCAGTGTCTTGAACGTTATGCTCCATTATCGAAAGGTGGTAAATAAATTAATTTTCTACAATTGCTGCTCAAGGTCTAGAGAAATTAGTAAAATTTTCCTCAGGTCCTGAAAATCAAGGTGACTGGAAGATATAGCTTCATAAACTACCATAAAATGCTGCACATAAATGTGCTACCAAGTACAATTTAATATAAAGCATTTGAAGATCCCAGGGCTTCTTTTCCTCTTATACAACATTCCATTTATTTAGCAATTGATAGAGCTTTTATTATCAAATATTGATTTCCAAAATATAACTATGACTATAGAATTTTTTTCTACTTTAAAATTTGAAGATGTGACTATCAGAAAGCAACTTTCTAAAGAATTTATTTCGTACTCTTTTTTTCTTAGATGTTAGTCACTTTTGAAAAATAAGGCAAAAATTGTCTCATAGTCCATATACTAATACCTGATGAGTGCTTTGTTAATGCACTCATTGCCCTCACTCAGATAAGGATTTATGATTGGTTTTAAGGGTAATAATTTAGGAAGCAGAATGATAGAAAACTACTACCATGTGCACTTACTACTCTTTCTCAAAGAAATTACCCTCTTAAAGACTGTGTCTTATGTCAAGGGAACAAAGTATCCTGAGGAATTAAAAGACCACCAAATGGTCATTCATAGTTCAAATGACATGGCTCACATACTCTAAAAGCAGAATGTCAAACGGTCATTAAATTGCTAATGTGCATTTTGTAGGACATAGCAGGATATATGAGGCTAAGAACTGAACCACCAAAACACATAATAGATAAATTTCACCAAATGAACTGCTTCCAAACGTACTCTTGTAAACAGGATAGATGAGGCTAACAACTGAACCACTGAAACTCATCATAGATAAATTTCACCAAACTGCTTCCAAATGTAGTCGTGTAAACTTCCAAGCCACATCTTATAGAATTTCATATAATAATGAGGAAACAACAGTTAAGCTCAGGCATCTTTTCTTCTTTTTAAAGGGTGCTGAGATCCTGGGATTGGAAAAGATATTCCACAGCTGGAGATAATCATCCATATTCCATCACACCATTTAGCTCAAGGCTTGCTGAGTTCTCAGAACTTCTCACAAAGTACAAAATCATTCATTTCCTGTGCAATGGATAAGTTTTACTTAGTATAGATAATTTTGGAGTTTTAGTATTAATATATAATCACCATGTAAGAATGAAACTACTAGGATGTTTTTTTCCAATTTTCTGAATAATACATTCACATATTCAAAATAAGAATTACAGGATTAATGAAAGAAATGTATTATTTTTAAAGATACTTGCAAATTAAATAAGTTGTATGAGTGATCTGCACTATCATCAGCAAAACTTATTATGCATGTGATGTATGCAAGTCCCTGTTCTGGGTTCTACAAAGAGAAATTATAATGAGTATACAACAATCCTGAAATGAGATTGTAGTCTACAGATAAATCATTAATACCACAGTTTCATGAAAGTTATATATAATTACCTCTTTAAATGAAGCAGAAAAGTTGTTTGATTTCTTATAGTATTTTTTTCTTTAGACTAGCAATTATTTTAAAGTACAAACTCCAAAATATTATAATCAAGTATTATAGTGAAATAACAAATAAACATAAATCAAAATTCAAATAATAGTTTGATTTCTTATAGTATTTTTTTCTTTAGACTAGCAATTATTTTAAAATACAAGCTCCAAAATATTATAATCAAGTATTATAGTGAAATAACAAACATAAATCAAAATTTAAATAATAGGGTGATGCCAAATATGCCATAACTTCTTATATTGTGTGAGAGAGAAAGTATTTTCTGTAAAAAATAATTAATGGAGTATTTTCTCATTTGGTTTGCTATTTTTACATTAGGTATAATCCTGGTCATTTTATTATTTAATGCCATGTTAATCATTCATCACTACTTAATAATTTTGCTAGAGATACTTGAAAAATAAAGAAGCCATACTTCTGGTTCAAGCTCCTATTTAGAAGTCAGCGTACTGCAAATATATATGTATATATACACACACACAGATATGATATGATATGATAAAAAGTAAATGTAACAGACATATGTTCTTCACTGGGCAGTTAATCCAAGAAATAAGAGGTATAGTGTTTGTGACTTTTGCCTTAGATGGCAGGTTTATGCTTACAAAGAGCTCTTAAAAAGAGCATGACCCATGCATAAATCTAATATCTTTTCCCTAAATGGAGGTAATATAGTAATATCTTCATAGGTTTGTTTTGAAATAAGGCATATTAAGCAGTGAATTAAGCAGTGAATGTGTCTTAGTCGGTTTTGTGCTATTATAACATTATATGTGTGACTGGGTAATTTATAAAGAAAAGAAATTTGGTGCCTCACAGTTCTGGAGGCTGGGAATTCCAAGATCAAGGGGTCACATCTGGTGAGGGCCGTCTTTCTGCATCATAACATGATAAAAGGCATCACATGTTGAGAGACAGAGAGAGAGAGGAAAAAAATCTGAACTTGTTCTTATGACGAATCCACTCTCTCAATAACAAACCTGCTTCTACAATAACTACATTAATTCATTCATTAGGGCAAAGCTCTCATGACCTAATCACCTCTTAAAGGTCCCACTTCTCTACACTGTTACACTGAGAAAAATGTTTCCAATACACGAACTTTGGAGGACACATTCAAACCATAGTGGAATGGTAGCAATTACATTTTCAAAACAATAATTGAAAAAGTAGAGATAGATAGTATTCAGTCATTACAACCATCAAAAAATTAAATACAATTTCTCTGTTATTTAGATAAAGATATTGAGGCTCAGAGAATCTGGATAATTCAGTCAAAGAAGCCACCCAGACCATGGTATAGGTAAGATTTCAATACAGATCTGTCTGATTTTTCATTTATACTAGACTGCCAATTATATTCTACAATTCTCAAAATCCCCCAAGGGAGGAATATTTATTTTTATTTTTATGTTTCTTATTGTCATTTATAGTCCCTGTATTAGTTTGCTAGGACTGCTATGACAAAGTATCAAAACTTGCTGCCTTAGACTAACAGAAATGTATTGTCTCAGTTCTGGATGCTAAAAACCAGATCAGGGTGCCAGCAGGGTTGGTTCCTTTTGGGGGCCATGAGAGGGAATCTGTTCCAGGTCTCCCTCCTAGCTCCAGTGGTTTCCTAGCAAAGTTGGGCATTCCTTGGCTTCTGCTATGACACCCAGATCTCTGCCTCCATCTTCCCATACTGTTCTTCCTGCATGTGTGTCCTTGTTCAAGTTTCTTTTATTTTATAAGGGCTCCAGTCATAAAGGATGAGAAGCCTATCCTGCTCCAGTATGACCTCAACTTAATGGATTACATCTGTAAAAACCACCTTATTTCTGAATAAGGTCACATTCTAAGCTATCAGGGATTAGAACTACAAAATATGACTTTTGGGGCTACACAATTCAACCCATAACAATTTCCGAAGGAAAGACATATTTTCAAACAGACAGATCGCCTTTCATCAATGTGATTTGCACACAAAGTGGCTGCTGTGTTGATACTGGGATGGGGAGTAGGCACCAGGGTTCCAGGCTGCCCCAGACCAATTACTTTGCTGAGCACAGCCCACACAATAGCTCTCATGGGTTGGAGTCAGGTACTGGGACTCTTTTAGGTTGGCATTGCACACTGGTGTCTCTATCGCTCGTGGGTCTTAGGATCATACTTGTCCCCATGGCACCACTGGGCATTTCCCTGGTGTGTGCTTTCTGAAAATGTTTAGCCCTTCTGGCAGCTCTCTGCCTGGGTCATGTACCCAAGGCTCTTGGCAGCTCCACTTTTTGAAATCTAGGTGGAAGCAGCTGTAATGGGATTGACTGATGAATCGAGTAATTCAGCATTTCAGCTTTTTGAGGAATTGCCATGCTGCTTTCCACAATGGTTGAATTAATTTCCACCCCCATCAACAGTGTGTAAGTGTTATGGTTTCTCCACAACCTCACCAGCATCTGTTATTTTTTTCACTTTTTAATAATAGTCATTCTGACTTGTGTGAGATAGTACCTCACTGTGGTTTTGATTTGCATTTTTCTAATGATCGGTGATATTGAGGCAAGGCATTGGGGACAGAACTCTATCAAAGGGGTGCCCAAAGTCCAAAGCCCCTCTTTGATAGCATTCTGTCCCCTATGCCTTGCATGGGACCTTTGTACTCATTTCTAGGTGCTCCTTCAAAGTTCTACTCCCTGCATTCTGGTGCCACACTCCTCAGCTGCCCCAGGTGTGGTGAAAGCTGCAGTGACCTCTCCACTGGAAGGCACAGGTGGTAAATCTTGGCAGTGTCCACACAGTGCCATCTCCACCAGAAGGCACAGCCCATGAGCTGTGGGGGCACAGGATGCATGTATATGTTTGATTCAACATATACAAATCAATAAATGTGATTAATCACATAAATGGAACTAAAAACAAAACCACATGATTATCTCAATAGATAAGAAAAGGCTTTCAATAAAAGCCTTTCTGGATCAATCATGCCATTTGCAGACTACATGATTCTATATCTAGAAAGCCCCCATAGTCTTGGCCAAAAAGCTCCTCCAGCTGATAAACAACTTCGTCAAAGTTGCAGGACACAAAATGAATGTATAAAAATCACCCTTCATGTTAAAACAAATTCTCAATAAACTAAGTATTTAAGGAACATACCTCAAACTAATAAAAATCACATGAAAAACCCATAGCCAATATTATACTGAATGGGGAAAAATGAAGTATCCACTTTGAAAACAGACACAAGATGATGATGCCCTCTCTCATCACTTCTATTCAACATACTATTGGAAGTCTTAGCCAGAGCAATCAGGCAAGAGAAAAAAATAAAGTGCATCCAAATAGGAAGACAGGAAGTCAAACTATCTCTGTTTGCAGATGACATGATTCTATATCTGGAAAGTCCCTATAATCTTGGTCAGAAAGCTCCTCCAGCTGATAAACAACTTCAGCAAAGTTGCAGGACACAAAATCAATGTACAAAAATCACTAGCATTCCTATACTCCAACAACAGCCAAACCAAGGGCCAAATCAGAAAGGCAATCCCGCTCACAATTGCCACAAAAAGAATAAAATACCTATCAATACAACTAATAAGGGAGGTGAAAGATCTCTGCAATAAGAACTATAAAACACTCCTCAAAGAAACCAGAGAAGACACAGATAAATGAAAAATATATCATGCTCAGGATAGAAATAATCAATATCATTAAAATAACTATATTACCTAAAGAAATTTACAGATTCAATGCTATTTCTGTCAAACTACCAATGACATTCTTCACAGAACTAGAAAAAACATATTTTAAAATTTATATGTAACCAAAAAGAACCCAAATAGCCAAGGCAATCCTAAGCAAAAAGAACAAAGCTGGGGGCATCACACTACCCAACTTCAGACTATGCACTACAAAGCTATAGCAACGAAAACAGCACAGCACTGATACAAAAACAGACACATAGACTGATGTAACAGAACAGAAGTCCAGAAATAAGGCTACAACCATCTGATATTTAACAAAGCTGACAAAAGCAATGGGAAAAAGACTCCCTTTACAATAAATGGTACTAGGATAACTGGCTAGCCATATGCAGAAGATTGAAGCTGGGCTCCTTCCTTCCTCCATATATAAAAATCAACTAAAGATGGATTAAAGACTTAAATGTAAAATCCAAAACTATAAAAGCCCTGGAAGGCAACTAGGCAATACCATCCTGGACATAGACATGGACAAAGATTCCATGGTAAAGGCACCAAAAGCAATCACCACAAAAGCAAAAATTGGCAAGTGGGATTTAATTAAACTTAAGAGCTTCAACACAGCAAAAGGAACTCTCAACGGAATAAACAGACAACCTACAGAATGAGAAAAAAATATTTGCAAACTATGTACCTTACAAAAGTCCAATATCCAGCATCTCTAAGAAACTTAAACACATGTACAAGAGAATAGCAACTCCATTAAAAAGTGGGCAAAGGATATGAACAGACCTTTCTCAAAAGAAGGCATAGAGGCAGCCAAAAAGCATATGAAAAAAGCTTAAGATCCCTTTTGCTGTAAGTACAGCCAACTGATTTTAGATTTATTTCTGCATTTTCATTTCTATGTCATTGGTCTATGTGTCTGTTTTTATGTCAATACCATGCTGTTTTGGTTATTACAGCTTTGAAAGATATTTTGAAGTTTGGTGTTGTGATGCTTCCAGCTCTTTTTGTTCAAGATTTCTTTGGCTATTTGGGATCTTTCATGATTCCATACAATTTTTAGGATTTTTTTTCCTACTTACGTTAAGAATATCATTGGTATTTTAATAGGGATTGCATTGAATCAGTCTCTTTGAGTAATATGGTCATTTTCACAATATTAATTATTCTAAATCATAAATATAGGATGTCTTTCCATTTGTGTTCTCTTCAATATCTTTCATTGTGTTTCACAGTTTTATTTGTAGAGATCTATCTCCTTGATTAAATTTATTCCTAGGTATTTTGTTGTTGTTGTTAGCTATTGCAAATGGAACTACTTTCTTGATTTCTTATTCTGCTAGTTTGTTGCTTCATACCTTTGAATTTTTATCCCTAAGGATTGTTCACTGACATTTCTACTCCCAGGGATTACTTGTCATTACCAAGGTAAGATATTCCTACCTCAGGATGTTTACCTGTGTTTATCCTGGTCTTTAGAGCAGCATCACTGACTGATTCGAGCCATTCAGTCATCCAGTCTATACTGGAAAACTATGCTGCATCCAGTCTATCCTGGAAGATGATGGGGTGTTTTTCCTAGAAATGGCCACAACTATCTTTTGAGGCACCACCAAACTTAATCAATTTACTTTTAGTTTCTGAAATTCATGACTAATAGCAACCAAGAGAATAAATTACATCTGTGTTGAACTCCTCTTTACATTAAGGGAGAGTATGTCTAGTTCTAAAATTTCACATTTTTATGTTTATGAATATACCCAGTTATTCAGAAATGAAAAATTTTAAAATCCAGTATCACAATATTTATAAAAATACTAAAAAGTATATTAGATACATAAAAAATATGTAGAGGTCCATCAGTTCCTTAATAATCAGTTGTAATTCTCATGGAGGGATAAAAGAAAGTTTAAGTTTTCATCTTTAGGGTCTGGCAGGATCAAATTCAAGTTCTATTTCTGCCACTCCCTATTTCTGTGACCTTGAGCAAGTAATTAACCTCAAAAACCTCATGTATAAAATGGAAAATTAAGAAACACCTACACAGAGGGTAGTATTTATGTAAAACAGTGCTTCCCAACTTGCCAGTGATCAGAGTCACCTGAAAAACATTAAAAGTACAGATTTCAAGACCTCTCCTCCACAGATCCAGGTATAGAGCTACAAATCAATATTTTTAATAAGTTTTTCAAACAATCAGGATCATCACGCAAGTTTAGGAACTATTTCTATACTGCCCAGTTCATATCCGATTCAGTAAATGTTAATGTTATTTGCATGTTTTTACATTTCTCAAAGTTTATTTTCCTAGAGATCCATGCGAAGGAGGCTGGCTAGATGTTTACCAAGCCAGTTCCCCATTCCTAGTCACATCACTAAACTACAATTCCCCGGACTTGCTCTAGGTGATCCTATGAGATTAAACATGTCAGCAAAAATAGTATCTCTTCTTTCTCTTTATCTCCCTCCCTCCAGTCTGATGGTGGTATATACTCTAATGTGAACTTGAAAACTAACTTAAAAATGTCAAAACAGGCTGGTCACAGTGGCTCATGTCTGTAATCCCAGCACTTTGGGAGGCTGAGGCAGATGTATTACTTATTAAGGTTAGGAGTTTGAGGCCAGCTTGACAAACATGGTAAAACCTGTTCTCTACTAAAAATACAAAAAATTTAGCCTGGCGTGGTAGTGTGTGCCTGTAGTCCCAGATACTTGGGAGGCTGAGGCAGGAGAATAGCCTGAACAGGGGAGGTGGAAGCTGCAGTGAGCAGAGATCAAGCCACTGCACTCCACCCTGAGCAACAGAGTGAGATATCATCTCAAAAAATAAAATAAAATAAAATTATAAAAAGTCAAAACAGCAGTGTGTAAATTATATGGGATCCTAAATGATTTTATTGCACCAAACCTCTCAGTAATCCATATGGGACTGCCACATGAGAGAGGAATAATACTTTATTGTGTTAAGACATTGACTTTTGAAGTGCTTTGGCAATCAGCATTACATATCTTAACATATCCACATTACATCATCTAGGATTGCTGAAACTGCTTTTATTTCCTTCATTCAAACTTCCATCTGCAGTTCAGCTTGCATACTCAGTGCCTGACACTAATCTTAAAACTGCATTTTCATCATGTCACCTGCCTATACAAACATGTATTAGCGACTTCTTTTATTTTTCTTATCAGGTCAAAATTCCTCACCTTGGTTTTTAAAACCCTAACTACCTCATGCCAACTATCCAAACTTTATTTCCAAAGTATGGAAAAAAAAAAAAAAAAGCCTAAGATAAGTATAAAGAACAAGGGAGCTATAAAGAAGATGATTCTTTCTTTCCGGAATTCTTATTTCACATGTAGTCAGAACCACATAACATAGCATATAATTTTTCTGCGTTTTTCAAAAATATATAAAATAGCTCTAGTTCCTCCCCTGGATGGCAAGATGCTATTAAGTGTGGTGTCTTACACTTTTTTCTACCCAGTCCAATCTGTGGCACCATACTAAATATACACCAGGAGTTCAATAAAACCTTGCTGCTTGATTATGGAGCCTGATTTTACATCTCCTTTCTCATGTTCAAACTGTTTACTTCTAAAACGTAGTCCCTTACACAAACTGCTAAGAAAATGACAGGTGAGAGTGATGACAAAGTGTTCTATTTCATAATAAGCAATGGAGTGACTAACAGCTGCATGATGTTTCCTGGATTGCATAAACTTGTTGAGAGCCACTATGCACCAGACACATTTCAGTTTGACATGTTCTGATAAGTAGTTATTTGTTCCCAATTAAGAAGTTTACATAAAAATATAGAAACTACCTAAATCATTAGATGTTTAATTGAATAATATTAGAGGAGAAAGAAACCATAAAAATTATATAGTCCATCGCCTTCATTTTATAGATGGGGCAAATGCCATGTTGGAAACAAAACTTGACCAAGAGCCAAGCGTCCCAAGCTCTGGCTTTAAATCCATATGTGTGGTTTGAGCAAGCCACTCAGTTTTTCTGGGTCTCAATTCTTAATGTATAAATTAAGGAAACAGAATGATATTTAAGGCCCCTTCCAGCTCTGGAATTCTAATTCGATATGCTTATTAAGCAATTTTTTTTTTTCAAAATGAAAAAATAACATTAACATAAATCCACATAAATAACTATGATTAATCATTAAAAAACTTTGAAAAATTCTTGGGATATACTGAGTTAATACAAATACTATCATATTCTACTTAGCAAAAATATGATAACACTAAATTAATGAACCTTTAGTTTAGATCAATATCAATGATTTACAACAAAATTAAAATTATGGGCTTTTTAAAAAATCTGTTTTTAACAGGTTTGCCTGTGCTTCTTTTTTAAAATCTATTTTTGTGCATGTAATGAGTGAGTTTTCCCCAGGACCTAGGTTATGACATGGACACAAATTAGACATGTAAAGAAAATGAACTTTTATAAGTCACCACATTATTACTTAGTGCATAGAGAAAACAAATTACTAAATGGTACCCATAAGATCTGACAAAAAAAACATACACAGTTTTCACAGTGGCATATTCAAATAATGTTGTCTACAAATTAGATTTGTTCTTATTCACTCTAAACTGCATATAACTCAGATCTCAGCATGAGATCTCTGCCCTTAGGGCTCTAAGTAAAATTGTCGCCAAATCCCACCCTCTAATCTGCAGGCTGTGCAAGCTGAAAGCCTTCCTCAGGTAGTCATTGAAGTAAGAGGCCTCCTCTGCATTATTATAGGTGGAGTCTCTGTTTGTTTTGTTTCTTAGCAAAACAAATATGAATTTCAACAGTCATTTCCACAGAAGCAACGACTGCATTATTAAGAATAGAACTCCTTACTGAAGGTCAGGATCATGACAAGGAGTCACCTAACAATTTTAAGATCCTTTCTAGACATTTCTTTTCCCCAAGGTCCCTTCCACTGTCTGCTCACACATATCTCTCCTGGCATTTCCCCAATGTAGTACACTTCTATTGTCTTCTTTAATATTCCAATGCAACAAAAGCAAAAACAAACAAACAAACAAAAACAAAACAAAACGAACTCTTTCCTTGCCTCATAGAGAACAACTCAATCTTTTTTTTTTAAACTTTCTTCAATACCCAGGGTCTTGGGGTCTCACCTGTATTTCTAAAGCCTGTTGACATATTTTTTCTAAATAATCTCCTTATAAGTCTGGATTCTTTTTTGTTGAAAGTTACTGGAACCAGAAAACTAGCTTAAGCTATGAAGGGGGTTTTTTGGTACCTGTAACTGGGAAGTTTGGAGTGGACCCTAGAAGAGGCACATGCCATCAGGACACTCTCACTGATTCCTCTGCTTTTTTCTGGGCGTTGGTTCTGTTCTCTCAAACGTGGTCATGTTGTGGGGGATATGGTGACAAGCAGCTCAGGGTCCTATCATTAGAGCTCACAATGCAAGTGAAAAAAGAGATCTACATAATATCCGTTCTTGCCATTTTTCAGAAGCAGGATGGATGATTACCCAAAGTTTGAATCAGATGTCAAAACTGATGGCACCACACATACACCATGAAGGTATTAAAATGGGTTATTACTTACATGATGAAGTTTTCTGGGAAAGCAGGACAGACTTACGAAGCTGGCTTTAGACAAGAAAAGGCAACTGACTTGAGGCTTGTATTGTGGTTAGGAGGCGGGGGTCTGGGTGAGGATTCCCAAGCTGGGAATCGGGACATATGTGGCTGGGGGTCGAGCCTTATTTGGCTTGGGGTCAGGGCTTACGTGGTTTGAATCATCCATCATCACCAAAGGAGAGAACACTGGCTTTTTTATTATCAGCTTTCCCAGAAGCAGAAGGGAAGACAGAGGAGTAAGGCTTAAAAGTGGTCACAGTCAAACCCAAAATACGGAATCAAACTTTTTATCACAATACCTCAACTTGGGTCACACATCCAATTGTTGGAACCACCATTGCATCCAGGAGGACACAGCACTATGACAGATCTTATGCTCACATGATCACATCTGTGGCTATGGGGCCAAGATGCTGAAACGGGCAGTCCCACCAGATTAAATGTAATGGGTGGTAGGAAAAGAGTGAGTCTCACAAAAAACAGATAAGCTCTTGTTAGGTGAAGTTTACATAGTATGCTGAGAAGAAAAAAGTCCAACAAAATAAAACATTAATACAATATTTCAACAAAAATATTATGAAACCACCTGATGAGATGTTTTAAAGTGTCTACTTATTTGTTTGTAATTGGTAACACAAGTAATCTGCAGAATTGCGCAATACAAAAAGCACAGGAGTCTAGATTCAAAATACACTAGGTAAGAATTTAGGCCGTTTCACTAGCTGTGGGGACTTGGGCAAAAGTAAAAGTAAAAGAAGAAGATAAAAGGGGAAAATGAAGACATTTACAGGTGCTTACTAAGTGCCAATTATCATGCTAAGTGCTTCAGATGGGTTATCCATTTAATCTCCCATAGGAACATTATGATTTTGAGGCTGTTATAACCTCTACTTTATTCATATGACAGAAAACCAGCAAGAGAACTCTAAGTTTGTTAAACTTTAAGGGCTAAATCTTACAGACTGTTTCAATGAGCATTCATTATACAGTGATCATTGGCATGCCACTAATCTGTTTTGCTTAGCAACCTTATAATTCCAAAATTCATCATCCATGAGTCAGAAACTAGGATGTTTCTTTATTTAGCGTCGTCTATTCTCAAGCTATAAGACACTGTTATCTGTCATGGTAACTTTAGATCTTAATTTAGGGAAATCAATAAGAGCAATAGGGCAGCATTCCTATCAGTAACAGAAATCAGGAATGAAAATGTACTTGTGTGAAACAAATAACAGAAGGGCCTCTGAAAGACACACACACAAACCATAAAATACCAGGGGAAGTTCTGAAATCTGCCACCATAAGTGTTTACTATCACAAGGTATACAATCAGTAATAACAACAGCAATGATTCAAGTTAATTGAATTCTGAACTCCCTTATTCTTATCTTCACACCCAAATTGGTGCTCAGGCCTCTGTTTCTCTGACTGAAATAAGCTATATAAAGCCTTTCACTCTCTTCATCCGCATTTTGCATACTATGTAAGAAATAAAATAAAATTTCTTTTTCTATAAGCAATTCACAAAATAGTTGTGTACTACATCCTTTTCTCATTTATTTCTATAAAAATATTCTGTTTGAAATGTTGTGTTTTTTTTTTTTTTAATGTTATGTGCCAGGCATTTTTCTAAGCTTTGGAATATAAGACAGACAGTTCATTACTTTGCAGAGTTCATATTATATAAAATAAATGCAGACAATAAAAAATAAATGAAATATTGCTTTATATGGTGATAATTGCTTTGAATTATGTGATGATGACTGAAAGGAGGCTAGCAACTTTAGATTGAGTATAAGGAAATATCTTTCTATGAGTGAATGTCAATTAGATGGTCAGTATTCTGCTATGGTAACAAATGATCCCAAAATCTCAGCAAGGTTGTCTGCTCCATGTCAGACACCCTCCAGGGTAACTGACATTTGTACAGTGACTGAGCAGCTTAGGACAGTGGGGTTTCTATCTTCCTGCAGCTGTACCATCTGAAACCCACATCCTCACTTGATTGTGGCAGGGGACTAAAGACTGGAAAATAGCACAGTCAATGACTTTTCACTGTCAATCACCCTCACACCCCATTGGCCAAAACCAGCCACACAGCCCTGCCTCATACCAACCATTCACTGATGTTCTTCCTTAAAGATGTATACCCTTTAACTAGGTACACAAGGACCATCTTGTCCTGTACAGTGCCCTGTTCATGTCCCCAACTTCTTTCCCTATTAATGAAAGGGTGGCATGTGGTATATTCAGATCTTCACCTACTTCTCCTACTCCTTGAAAAGCTCTTCTTGCTACCATCCACTGCCCTCACTTTCTCTGGAATAATTTATACATGTGTTTTGTAACTTTGGATACTACAGATACTCATCATCTATTCTAGGAAATCTTCTGTGACTCTTCCAAAATGGGTGAGTGTCCTCTTCTGTGCTCCCATAGTACCCTGTGCTTATCTTTGTTACTCTGGTACTTGTTTCTCTGCCAGGATCTCCACTAGACAGCAAAGTTATGGAGAGCATAACTGTGACCTCCTAAGTATAGAATCCCAACGTTTGTTCTTAAAACAGAAGCAGTACTTAAATATATGTTTAAAAAAATGGGGAGAAAAAGACAAATTTTTCGCTGAATTTATTAAGTGTAATTTATAGAGAACATGGTGTCATTCACAACATAATGAAGAAAATCATGAAACAAGCAGGTTTGACGCAAGAGGAAAGAGAATTGGAAGTCTCTACTTTGTCAAGTACTAAGCTGAAAGTATTATGGATATTCAGTTAAAGTTTGGACATAATGAATTTGAGATACAATTACAGTAACTATGTAAACATCTCAAAAATTTAGTTTAGATGGATATCCAGTTATCATGGATGAATATATAGATTTGAGATTCATCCACCAGATGATAAATGGTGCTATAGAATCCCTGTGTGAAAATACTTGATGGAAATGTAATAATAAGGCAAGGCTGAGTCAACAGTCAGCATCCTGAGCAGGCAGCATCCTGAAGCAAGACATTGTTGGAAATCCTAAAGGGTATAGTCTATGTAAACAGGAGGAAATAGAAAAAGTGTGAGGTTCAGATTAATTCTATTGCATTTTTTATTTGTGTTCAGCTTAATTTTGCTGTTCCAACTATGCCCCACGTCATCATGTTTACATCCCCCACAATTCCATGATGCATAAAAGCTAATACCATTTCTGAAAAGTGGGAGCCAAAGAAATATTTATAACAAAGAGGAAAAGAACAATGTGGATTGAAAGGGAAAAGGGAGGCATGAAATAGAAGAGATAAATAGAGGGTAGCAGAGGAGATTTAGCATAAAATCTTAAGGGGAAAATATATTTTGAAGGAGAAGAAAAATGGCTGAAGGCTAGAGAAGGAACAGTTATACAGATGTGAGTATAATCATGGTTTATTTCGAGTAATTAATTCCAAATTCATTAAATAAAGGAAAGAGCCAGAGGGAAAGCAAGAGAAGAGGGAAAGCCAATAGGAATTAATGTAAATTAGTTATTACTTAATGATGGAACAATTTTCAATTTACAATTAGCTCCTGGGAATTCTCTGAAAAGAAAATTGTTTTATTTACCAGTTGAAATGCTGCTTCCATCTGATTTTACTTCTCATATCATTCTTCTTTGATGCAAGGGCTAGTTAATTTTCAACACAAATTGGGCAAATATAACATATTTGCTGGGTCTACCTGACTGCAAAAGAACGTGTGGCTGAAATGGGCCATTCAATATAAAATATTGCTCATGAGGACAGTCCTTTGAAATCAGTGCTTAAAACCTTCCTGTTTTGTGCAATTTGTGGAACTATATAGATTGCAGTAAACTGGAGACAGAAAATCTTTTGTTCATATCAGCTTAACTCCAGTCCTGCAAATATTGCTGGAATGGAGTTGTCCTTCAAGCCTCTCTGATTTTGATTTTACTCATCCAGAATTTGCAGTATATAGACTTGTTCTGGGATGAAGTTTGTTTTTCCTAAAACTGAAAAATTCTCTGAGTTTCCATTTCTAGACAATATCTAACCAAACGATTTTTGAAGTGTATTCTAAAGAATTAATATTTATTTTTTAAATGTTAAACTCAGGAATAAGCAAAGTCAAGCAGCTTTGTTTAATATGGAATTTCTAAATTTTAAAAATATGTATTGTCTATTGTGATTTTTCCCAAAGCAGTTATGCTATTTATTTTTTCCAAAGACTATCTGATCTTAGAACATCTCTGTTACAGAACACACTTTAGAAAATTTTAGTCTAGCTTAAAGCATGCTAGTGCGGATTATATTTACTTTGGAACATCTACTCTGTGACTGGCATTATAACACAATCTGTAGAAGCAGACTGAATTCCTATCTGGATAAGACAGACATTAAATTATAATTAATTTCATAATTCTAAGTGTGAAAATCACTGTAAGAGAAAAATTCAGGGGAATCTAACCTAGCTTGGGAGGTGGAGGAAGGCTTCACTATGAAATGATGTTTAGTCTAAGATCTGCAAGATGGGTGTGAGTTTGTTAAATGAAGAGAAACAACAAGAGCATTCCAGGTATAGGAAATAGCAAATGCAATGGATCTGAGCCAGGAGAAAGTCTGGCCAATCTGAGCAATAGCTAAAAATCCAGTAGAGCTGAAGGTCAGAAGTGCAGATCTCATGGAGCATCCCTTCTGGTTGGAGAAGACAGGTTCTATACTTCACCCTTCTAATTCCAACCCATAGGGAATCTCTTTTTCCAGCCAGTAATGAAATAGCTGTTCAAGACTATACCCTCACCAAAAATAATCTGAAAGGCAAGAATAAACACAAAAGTCATCTCTTTGAAGTCACTGTATAACTACCAAAGCAACGACAACCTAAGGAAATATCATCCCAGAAAAAAAGCAAAGCCCAGAGAAGTGAGGCTAATGTTGGTAACCTCTCTTACCCTGTAGGCATTATATAGTTTGAAAGCTTCAGATGAGAAACAAAGCTTAGCAGAGCACTCAGCAGTTTCACAAGAATAAAGGCACAAAAATTATGTTCAGGGCCTGCCAAGGAGAAGAGATACAGGTTAAAATACTGAAGGCCTTCAGTTGGGAAAACTAAAGGACCAAGGGAAAACTTTGAGGTGGGAAAAATCAAAGGACAAGCTCTGACTAAAGAGTGTTCACAAAGGCAAAACTCCAGCTTTAAATCAACTCGATCTCTGTTTAGATTAAAGTACCCTATTCTACCCTAACTTCCTGCAAGAAGCAAAAGTAAATTATCTCAGGAGAAAGAAGTCATCATTTCAAACCTCACATTACCTCTACAAATTGCAATTTACAATGGAAGTTTATGTAAGTCAAAAGATAGCACCCATATTAAGGAAGAAAAATAAACAATAATGGAAAATACAGAATGCTGCTTAAGAAACATTTGGGGCTTGGTAAAAGTGTCTAACATATCTTGAAATCTCAGCAAAAGGAGTAAGGAATGGAGCAAAATAGTATTTCTAGAGCTAAAAGTTTTCTAAACCAATGAAAAATTTTAAGGTACAGATATAAGATGTGCTGTAATTCCCAAACAGGAAAAATACAAAGAAAAACACACCCAGACATACCATAGCAAAACCGCAGAAAATAAAAGATAAACAGACGATCTTAAAAACATCATGAGAGAATAGGAAACATTACTTCTAAACAAATCAACAAGATTGAATGAAAGCTGACTTCTCAACAACAAAAAAGCAGAAGCCAAAAATATCTTCAAAATGTTGAAAGAAAATAACTTCCAAGCTGGAATTCTATATCTAGCCAATAATTTACTCAAAAAATAAAGGTGAAATAAAAACAGGTTCAAATAAATAAAAACTGAGAGAATTATGCTCCAGCAGACCTCTACTAAAGAGATATCAACATGGGGTTTTCAGGCAAAGCATAATAGTAGATGGAAACATGGCAATAAAAAAAAATTAAGACTAATGGAAAGGGTAAATATGTAAACAAATCTTAATAAAAATTTGCTGTCTTTAAAAAATGAGGTCTTGATGTTATGTATGTGTGTATGTGCATAGTGTTTAATATAAACACAGAATAGAAATAGCACAAAAGTCTAGGATAGACTAAATTAAATGTTCTAAGATTCTTGCATTTCCCAAGTAATAAAACAACAAATTTACATTGCACTTTATAAGTCAAGGTTGCAGGCTATAAAATATATAGCAACTACTAAAGAAAAATAAAAGGATGTTAAACTAACAATTAATGAGGAAATACTGAATTAAAATTCTTAATTGAACTTCTGCTTCTACCATGATGGATTAGGTACTGAACGTTCCCTGTCATCTTTAAACAACTAGAAACCTAGATAAATTATAGGAAACAAATGTTTCCAGAGATTGGAATAAAAGCAACAGAGGACTGTGAGTCCTGGGGAAAGAAAAATAAATGACGTAGGACTGACTATTGCCACAGCTTTCCGTGTAGAGTCATTTTTCAGGGCTACAACACAAGAATGATTTAATCAAACAGAGCATGGATGTCTCACTGAATTGAGAAACTAGAAGCCAGAGTTTGAGGAGAGTGTGGTGGTTGGAATTTGTGGTACAAACTCCCATAGAGAAGGAAGATATGCAGAAAAAGAGATCCAGTAATCTGCACAGGGATTCCTTGAGTCCACTACTAAATAACAAGCTGTGCATGGACGGGGTTATGCAAAAAGCTATCAAGATCCAACTGAACAAGTTTCAAAGCTCAGGCAGGCCTGGGAAACCTTCTAGTTTCAACCAGTCAGTGTGGAGAAAAGTTTTTGAACATCCAGAGGATTTGATAAGGTTCCAGGAGGTGATGTCTTAGTAGTAGAGCTAAACCAGCTACAGCTTAAAAGCTACCTTCAATCTGCTCTTCAGAAGAAGATAAAGGGGAGTGGGGGGGAACCTTGAAAGGAGTAAGCTGATCCGCAAAAGCAAACACAAGAGAAAGGCATAAATCTCACTCAGAGAGTCTTACCTCTATCAAGGCTCTCTGCTGAACATGTAGCATGGGTCAGTGCTCAGGAAAATGACCTTCTATTACTTTCTTTTCTTATAGGACAAGGTGAGAGCAACATCACTGGTAAAAACTAAACAGAATATGTATAACACCACTATCCAATAGAAACTTAAAATAAGCCACAAGTATGACTTTAAATTTCTAGTAGACACACTTTAAAAGTAGATAAAATTAATTTTAATAATCTAATTTATTTAACTCAAAATAGATTATTTAACTCAATATATCTAAATGTAATCATTTTAGCATGTAGCCAATTTAAATAATTATTGAGATACTTTATATTTTTCATGCAAAGTCTTTGAAATAATACAGTGTGTATTTTACATTTTCAGCCATCTCAGTTTAGACTAGCTTCAGCTCAAGGGCTCTACAGTCATATGTGGCCAGTAGCTGCCATACTGAAGCACTGGAGTCCAGATTGCAGGTGCCAGCTATGAATGGAGTTGTCTAAGATAGCCAGAAACTGCGGACATTCAGCCCATAGGAAGCTGGTGATAAAAGTCATCAATCTCTTGGGAAACTAACCATAGAAAGCTGAGTTTGGGTATAGTCACTTGGAACCTTCCAGGGATATTTTGAGGCAATCCAGCTTGTGACATCATAGAAAGATACTAGTAATATCCAAAGCATTTAATTAATGTGTCTGTTACCTTTTGTAACTCTTCTAAGACCTTAATTAGACCATAAGATAAACAGGAGCAAACCACTTCAAGACTGTTCAATCTGTCATTTATTGGCCTCCAGATGGGAATAATATGAAAACTGCGAATGATATGCAAACTGATAAAGATCCATTGTGTAATGGATCAATCATATTTAATAAAAACATGTCATTTATTGGAAAATAATACACCTACATTATTCCTAGTAGTAAAATAGTAGTCTATCTAAGAACTATAAATAGAGAAAGGAAATAGCTCTTGCTTATTCAGAAAATCCATTAGGCCAAAGGGCATATATATCTAGACCTTATACATGTTAGACACCATATCATTTGTTTATGGTTCTATATTTTTCATACTACTCAGTGATATAAAAGACTTAGTTTTCCCAGATAGTCTGAATACTGTAATTCATAATGTAATTCCTAGTGTCATCACATTGTAATTCATAGGTCTTAGTCACAGAAGGAGGACCTATTTCCTTTAGTCCCTTAAACAGTAATTGGCCACATTTCAGCTAAAAGTGACAAAACCAGAAATACTCAGAAAGCTTGTTTTAGGTAACCGAGTACAAGGTGAATTTTGTCTGGCTCAGTGATTATAATTGTCCTGAAGGCAACATATGGTCAAGTCTCACTAAATGTGCTTGTTGAGTCTCTGCATTTCTTCTTCCAATTTTGCAGTCAAGCCCTACTTTGTAATTTTCAGATTCTTTAGAATGCTTCTTTAATCCCTCCATTTAAAGAGTATGCAACAAAAACAAGACAGCATTTCTTTCAAATTCACATGTAAAACCTCTCCAGTCAGTCTTACAGGATTCTTGCCTGCAGCCAGGATTCTCAGCTGAATTCTATGGCAAATGCTCCTTTCTGAATGGCTTTCCCATTGGAAAAATCACTGCAGCTGAAAACAAAAACACACATGCAGGCATATCCCTAAATAGGACTATGTAACTTTAAGCTTGGGGACTTATCTGCATAATGATTTTGATTTGGGTGCAATAGCAGCAGATATTTACTATATCCTTTTATAATAAATCTTTTTGAGAGAATTTCTGCGAGGTTGTTAACAACAACAACAACAACAAGGATAACATCTATTCAATAGCTATTGAGTGCTCATTACAGGTGGGTATTGAGCTAAACACATCACACGGTTCTCTAATTCCATTTGTGCAACAAACTTTGAGGGAGATACTCTAATTTTCCTCTGAGGGAATATTGGGGGGAAAAGTAACTTGTCTAAATTTATCCAGCTAAAAATGGAGCTGAGGTTTGAATCCAGATAGTCTGATTTTGAGTTTCATTCTGCTTCTTGTTACATATACTGATTATCATTTGTGAAAGACCTAAAATGTCACTTATACTTCAAAATCAATTTATACTCCTCCAATAACTTCCCTGCATTCCATCCTGGATCTAAAACAGTTAATTATTTTTGATCCCTCTTTTTTGCTCCCAGAGCACATTTGCATTCCCTATTCACCACATTTTTTGCATTATTTAAATTATCTGTTTACTTCTTAGTGTCTTCCACTTGACTTAACTTTCTTTAAGGCAATGGTTTTCAACCGAGGATTATTTTGCCCTCTGGGCCACATTTGGCAACGTCTAGAGATACTTTTGGTTGTCACAACTAGCAGGGGAGTGCTATTAGAATTTACTGGGTAGAGGTCTGTGACACTGTTAAACATTTTACAATGCACAGGACAGCCTCCCACTAGAAAGAAACATTTGGCCCAAAATGTCAATAACATTGAGGCTGAAAAACCTTTCTTCAAGGCACACTCAACCATAAATTATTAGTCTTTGTATGCAGCACAAAATACATTATCTGGTACAAAATACATTTTCTGGTACATAATAAATGCTCAATAGCTGCTTGCTGAACAGGACTCAACTGATATAGTAGGTTAGAAAATTATGCTCCAATTTTTATTGACAACTCCTTTTTTAAAATTCAGGTTGTATTGGCCCCTCCATTCTTCATAAGCTTAAGTCACCCACCAAATTGGAGAAAATCTCTCTGTTTTTACATGCTTGTTAGATGGTAATCAGTCTCACATATCTTTTCATCTCAATTCCTGCATATAGAAAGGAGTATTTAAAGATACTATGAAAAGCTACATGCAAAAATAATTATCATAATTAGGTGACTTATCGGCATCTCGCTCCTGCAAAAGCACAGCTCCTCTTAGTCCCAAACCCTGTAGGACATGCAGCCTCAGGGAGTCTATAGCCAGCATAGAGTAAAATCATCTGGGGGTTACGAAGTCTGGCCCTGATATATATTATTGCTTTCTATTTTCTGTTTCTCTGTTATGTAAATCTGCAATATTCCATTATATATGAGCTATAACAGTTGACTCTGTTCAAATTTCTCTCAAACTAACATTGCTCCTCATTGAGGTTGTGATTTTATTTTTATCTGTTCTTCACAGGTCTGAAAACACGTTACCAAAACTAGTGGCAGGACATTCTATAGTAAGAACTTGATCGCTTTTCTTGCAGAGTTATAGACATGCATTCCCTTGGCAAATTACTATAGAAAAAGTTGTGATTTTTTTCTTATTGAAAACAGATAAAACAAAATCAACATCCATAATTGGTAGTTCTTTTTCAAGAGCAAGAAAAGGAAAGCCTTTCTTATAAAAGATTTTGGGGGAAAAAAAAGTCTGTTAAATTTGATTAGATCATTAAGAACCTACTCAACATTTTTGTTAATGTTTACATTTCATAGCAGTCTAATATTCTCGTATTGGAAGAATAATTATAATCTTCATCTCCTCCATATTTTTATGAATTATTAACTGTAGTACACTTTTCTTGGTCTAATATCTCAGCCTTTCTTCAGCTATTCAATCCTTTATTTTTAATTTTAAGATTTAATTAAGATATTTCTCGCCGGGCGAGGTGGCTCAAGCCTGTAATCCCAGCACTTTGGGAGGCCGAGGCGGGTGGATCACGATGTCAAGAGATCGAGACCATCCTGGTCAACATGGTGAAACCCCGTCTCTACTAAAAATTAAAAAAAAAACATTAGGTGGGCATGGTGGCACGTGCCTGTAATCCCAGCTACTCAGGAGGTTGAGGCAGGAGAATTGCCTGAACCCGGGAGGTGGAGGTTGCGGTGAGCCGAGATCGCCATTGCACTCCAGCCTGGGTAACAAGCCTGAAACTCCGTCTCAAAAAAAAAAAAAAAAGATATTTCTCAGGTATTTTTTTTCTAAGTACTAGATGAATGACCATCTGTCATTAGATCAATTATATCTATACAGAAAATGCCACTACAACTTCCATTTTTAGCTATGACAAAGTAGCTATTATTAGCAAATCAACACTCACACCAAAAAAAAACAAAACAAACAAACAAAAAAAAAACTAGCAAAGCTGAATAAAACACAAAATAAAATCCATTTTCAAGGTTGGAGAGATTCGAATCAGCCAGGCCTCAAGGGGACAAGAACCCAAAGAAACAAGCAGCTTCTTAGAGCGAACTCGACATCTTCAAAAAAATTTTTTTAACTTTTATTTGAGATTCAGGGGTACATATGAAGGTTTGTTATGTAGGTATCACGTCATGGAGGTTCATTGTACAGATTATTTCATATTTCAGGTATTAAGCCTAATATCTACTAGTTATTTTTTCTCTTCTTCTCTCTCCTCCCACCCTCCAATGTCAAGTAAACCCCAGTGTATGTTGGTCCCTTCTTTATGTTCATGAACTTGGCTCATGTATCAGTTTTCCCCTTTGAGGCATTTGCCAAATCTTTAGGACACTGGGACTTGTCAATAAAAGAAGAAAACATTAGTGGGTGAATAAAATTTTCAAATGGTCTCAAGGAGGTGGGGAGATAAAGAATTTGAGTTTAGGTCTGATCAGGCAGCCAGGACTTGAGAGAACAAGAATCCAAGGAGAAAAAATGAGCCCAACATGCTACACTGATTCTCCCCTCAAGATATTTGCCAAATCTTAGGCCAGGCATGGTGGTTCTTGCCTGTAATCCCAGCACTTTGGGAGGCTGAGGCAGGCAGATCACCTAAGGTTAGGAGTTTGAGACCAGCAAGACCAACATAGAGAAATCCAGTCTCTACTAAAAACATAAAATTAGCTGGGTGTGATGGTGCATGACTGCAATCCCAGCTACTCAGGAGGCTGAGGCAAAAGAATTGCTTGAACCCAGGAAGTGGAGGTTGAGTTGAGCTGAGATCCCACCATTGTACTCCAGCCTGGGCAACAAGAGTCAGACTCTGTCTAAAAAGCCAAATCTTAAGCTATGCATGGTGAGAAAGTAAAAAGCTAAGGAGAAAGTCACCATAAAGAAGAGCAAAGTTTTGTATAGGTTGTCCCAAGAAAGAAAGGCTAGCAAACATCACAGACTTCATCTGGGGACCCCTAGATAGCTACATCCCAAAAACCTATACAAACAAGAAGTAAACAGAGTATTACAAACACTGAATCTACCTTAAGACACCTTGTTCCTTTATTAAACTGAAGTGATTTGCTTCTATATAGCTGTTTTCCAGAGGACAAGTCCTATTTAGAGAAATATAGTATCATCCAAATCTTTACAATTTTTAATGCAAAAAATCTAGCATCCAATAAAAAGTTACCAGAAGCAAAGGGAAGACAAGGAATAGGGAAAGTAATTTAATTAAAAGGGATTCATAGGTGATTCACATTTTGGAGTTACTAAAAATGAAACTTAAAATAATTGTGGTCAAGCACAGTGGCTCGTGTCTGTAATCCCAGCACTTTGGGAGGCCGAGCAGGCAGATCACTTGAGGTCGGGAATTCAAGACCAGACTGACAAATACGGTGAAACTCCATATCTACTAAAAATACAAAAAAAAATAGCTAGGTATGGTGGTGTGTGCCTGTAATCCCAGCTACTTGGGAGGCTGAAACACCAGAATTGCTTGAACCCAGAAGGCAGAGGTTACAGTGAACCCAGATTACTCCGCTGTACTCCAATCTGGGAGACAGACTAAGAATCTGTCTCAAAAAAAAAAAAAAATTAAAATTAAAATTAAAATGTTTAAGAATAAGTAAGTAAATAAAATAAAGTAATTGTAATTAATATGTTCAAGAAGATCAAGGCGAAAGGAGGTAGAGTTTTACCAGAGAACAAATGGGACAAATGAAAAACAGTAAGAGAGTACATACATAGATACACATTTATATTTGTATGCCCAAATATATCAGTAATTACATTAAATGTAAACAGACTAAATAATCTAACAAAAAGATTAAAATTGACTGACTGGATTATGAAAACAATATCCAAATCCATAATGCCTACAAAATGTGACAAGGATATTACAAGAAAGGAGAATTATAGTTTTATCACTCATATAAATATAGATGCCAATATCATTAACAAAATATTAGCATTTCAAATACAAATTATGTAAAAAATGCAATATATTGAGAGCAAGTTGGATTTATTCCAAGAATGAAAGTTTGGTTTTCATTGAAACATCAGTGTAGTTCCCCACATTAAGAGGGAAAAAGGAAGGTACAGTCACATATGATTATCTTAATAAATGCTGAACAATCATTTGTGATCTTTTCTTTAAAGTTTGGTAATATTCTAAATTAATTTTATCTGGTTATATGCTTCTAAAGAACCCTAAGGAAAACATCATTTTAAACAGTGAAATATTACAGGGTTAATATGGTCTGGCTCTGTGTCCCCACCCAAATCTCATCTTCAATTGTAATCCCCACATATTGGGGAAGGGACCTTCTGGAAGGTTATTGGATCATGGGGTTGTTCCCTCATACTGTTCTCCTGATAGTAAGTAAGTTCTCAAAAGATCAGATGGTTTTCTAAATGGCAGTTTTTCCTTCACTCATTCACTCTCTCCTGCTGCCATGTGAGAAGGCCTAAGCTTGCTTCCCCTTCACCTTCTACCATGATTGTAAGTTTCCTGAGCTCTCCCTAGCAATGGAGAACTGAGTCAATTAAACCTCTTTCCTTTATAAATTACCCAGTCTCAGGCATTTCTTTATAGCATTGTGAAAACAGACTAATATAAGGCTATAACCACATACTCTAAAGAACCTAGTATGCTCAATAAGACATGCAAAAGGAGTAAGAACTGGAAAGAGAGAAATAAAATTATATTCATAGATGGCATGATTATATATGTAGAAAACTCAGGCTGGATCCAGTAGGTCACACCTGAAATCCTAGCACTCTGGGAGACTGAGGATGGTGGCTCACTTGAGGCCAGGAGCTCGAGACCAGCCTGGACAGCATAGCAAAACCCTGTTTCTACAAAAATACAAAAATTAGCTGGTATTGGTAGCTCAAGGCTGTGGTCCCAGCTACCTGGAAGTCTGAGGCTGGAGAATCACTGGAACCCAGGAGGCAGAGGTTGCAGTGAGCTGAGATCCTGCCACTGCACTCCAGCTTGAGTGACAGAGTGGAACCCTTATCTCAAAACCACAAAACAAACAAACAAACAAAAAAACAATTAGCCGACATGGCAGCACATGCCTGTAATCCCAGCTACTCAAAAGGGTAAGGCACAAGAGCCAATATTGTGCCACTGCACTCCAGCCTGGGTGCAAGAGAAAGAATTTGTCTCGAAATAAATAAATGAAGCCAGTTCAACATACAAAAATCTATTGAAATGTGTAAAATAGCAATAAGCACGTAGAAAATAAAAACTCTAAAACAGTGTATTTTACAAAAATAGCATTAAAAATAATGCTCATAGGAACAAATCTCATGAAAGATTTGGAAGATGTTTGTACAAAAATCTAAATAATACAGAGACTGGAAAAAAAGTCTAAATAATACCTTGTTTGCTGATTAGAAGGCTTAGTATTGTGAATATGCAGTTTGTCCTCAAATTATTTTATAGACTGAATGCAATTGTAATCAAAAATTTAGAGTGCATGAGTGTCTGTCTGTCTGCCATACATACTTGTGCATTTATATATATATATATATGTATATGTGTGTGTATATATATATATTCACTAATATTTAAATTTAAATGCAAATGCAAACATACATTTTTGAAGAGATCAAAATCAGAGTACTTGCTCTTGCAGACAGTGTGATAAGAACCGAGGGATGGATAAACAGACAAATACGACAGAATACAGAATACTGAAACAAACAAAACATATATAGTCACTCAATTTATGAGAAAGGCCACTAGAAGGTAGTAATAGTGCAATGTAGTAGAAAATGTGCTTTTTAAATAAACTGTAGCTACTAAAATGTAGTAGAAAAGGGTGATTTTTTAATAAATGATGCTGGGGCCATGACATTCCTACATGAGGAAAAATGTAAATCTTGACGTTTGCATTACACCATCAAGAAAATCTCTTCCAGATGTATTTTAAGTTTGAGTGGAGTGTATAACACTAAAAGCTCCTAAAAAATAACATAGGACATTTATATTGTATTTTATTATACTATATATATTATATGAGGCATTTTCAACAGAATCTCCAAAGTACTAACCATGAAAGAAAATATTTATCCATTGAGCTACCTTATAATTAAGAACTTTTGTTTTAAGGCACCTTAAAAAGTAAAAAAAAGAATGAGAGAAAACATTTTCTATTTATCTGACCATCAAAGAACTTGTACCTAAAGCTCCTACAAAACAATAAGAAAAAATATATACCAAACTAATGCAGGAACAAAAAACCAAATACTGCATGTTTTCACTTATAAGTGGGAGCTACATGATAAGAACTTATGAACACAAAGAAGGAAACAGACACAGGTCTACTTGAAGTGGGAGGGCAGAAAGAGGGAGAGGAACAGAAAAGATAACTATTGTGTATTGGGTTAATACCTGGGTGTTGAAGTAATCTGTACAACAAACCCCCACGACAAGAGTTTACCTATGTAACAAAGGATCACATGTACCCCCAAACCTGAAATAAAAGTTAAAAATAAAATAAATAAAATAAAACAACAAGAAAAAAAAGACAATTCAGTTTTAAAAATAGACAAATGACTCATATGGACACTTCATAAAAGATGATCTAAAATGGACAATAAACATGAATATGTTCTCATAATCATTACTCCTTATAGAAATGCAAAGTAAAACTTGTGCAATAACATAATAATAGATAAAATTGAAAAGAATCACACCAAGTATTCATCAGAATGTGGATAACTCAAACTCTCATACCCTGTTCTGAGAGTGTGACTCTCATAGTTTGGCAATATCCACTAAAGCTGGATACATACATAATCTATGATGAAGCATTGCTACTTCTATGTATATACACTGCAAAAATGTAAAGACGTAAAAATATGTTCATCAAAAGACATTTATATGGCCATCTGTGATCTTCCCTAGGAAAAAAAAGTTAAAAAATTAAAAGGAATGTATAAGAATTTTATTGTAGCACTATTTGTATTAAAAACTGAAGACAACACAAATGTTCTTTAACAGTAGAGTGAATTAATAAATTATACTGTATTCATACAAGGGAAAACTAAATAGCAATAAGAATGAAAGACACTGTCGCACGCAACACTGTTAATCTCAAAGAATAAAAGAAAGCAAATACAAGGGAACACAGACTATAAAACTTCATCTATTTAAAGTTTAACAGCATACACAATTAGTGACATGAAGTAAAAATCGTGCTTGCTTTTGGGAGAGAATGCTAGTGACTGGAAAGAGCTACTGGTAATTATTCTGTTTATTTATCTGAGTAGTGATTACACCAGTGTGTTCATTAGTGAAAAAAATTCACTGAGCTGCACATTTATAATTTGTGCCCTCTTCCTATGCATGGTATATTTTAGCATGAAGTTTATGATCCAAAAATTCCATTACACAATACATGACAAAGCAATGTTCATGTTTTAGGAGTAGCTTATAGAAGTTGTATTTGGTAGCGAGGTTGCAAAAAGAAATGTTGACCTCAATATATTATTTATTTTAATTAAGATATCCTTTTCTTTCCACCACATATATTCACCAGTTGACATTACATTATATACCAACTTGCTTTTTACTTGTCCCCCCTGACTATTATGCAAACTACACAAAGGCAAAGAGTTTGTTTATTTCATTCACTGCTATATATTCAGCATCTAAATTACTATCTTAAAAATTCTTAATAAATATTTACTGAATATTTACTGAATAATCAAGCTGATTGTGACCATTAGTAGTCATTGAGCCTTTCACTTAAATTTTATTTGAATTTCACACTCACTGCAACCTACAGTAAGCCTTTAATAATTCTAGATCTTTAGCAAATTACATGCAGTGGGCAATAAGTAATTTAAAATTGTAAAATTCTGAAGGATAATTCCTTAAACCTGCTTCCTAGCTACAATGAAGATGTATAGAGAGAAGACCAGAAAGCATTATAAAGTCACAGTTTGGTTTGAGGGAGTTTCTTGACAGCTAGATTCTTCTCTATAAATATTTTAGTTTCTTAAAGGGAGAAAACAGTTCTTTCTATAATATCATTCAGAAAGGACAAAAGAGGAAAATATGGATCAATGACCATGGGATAATGTAGTGACTGGACCAGTATCCAGAATGACATGACTCTCAGCTGGCTAGTAGGCACCCCTACCTAAACTGCAGAGAGAACATGAAATGTTACATGGTGGATAACATACATAAGAATGTCCCCTTTAGGGAACAAGTGACACAAGCTCTCTCCTTACAGGGAAACTGGTCCCAAAACCTGTGACCTCTGGGCCCAGATGAACAGCACAGAGGGAAAGCCCAGAGAGTTCATGGCAAGTTTGTGCAACTCAATAGGCATGAGGGTGAGCTTTGTGAAAGTGGTTCTGAAAGGGTGAGCGCAGATAAAAGGAACAGCAGTGACCACAGCATGATGGGGCTTGGAAGTGAAAGTAAGTCATTTAATATAAAGAAGAAGAAAAAAAGTGGAGCAGAAAAGAGAATGTTAACAACTAGAGTGATTGCAGGAGAAAGGGAAAATGAACACATAATCCATTTGTATCCAGAAAAGCAAACCCCAGTTACAAAACTAGCATTGAGTAAACAGGGAACCAATTTATATAAAAAAGATGGGGGAAGATGGAAGAGGAGAACAAGCGAGAAAGACACTGGGACAAATGCTGAGGTGGCTCTCCTCATCTAAGGTCAAAGCTAAATTCCTTTTTGTTGTACATTGTAATGTCATTGATGTTTAATTTGGCTATTTAGTAAATTCAGATATTTTATTTTTAAAGTTAATTTTAAAGAAAGTTTCCAAAAAGAATTATAAAAGACTATTTGCCTATTATTTTTAATTATAAAATGTTTTAATTACCAAATTCAGGACTGACACCCAGTAAACTTGTCCATGACAGAGGCATGTATCCTCCCTATACAACAGAAAGGAAATGGCAGTGTTTCATGGCAAATTCCCGAAATAGGGGTGATTTGAGGGATACTCATGATCAAATTGCATTTGAATGATATTATTTCAGTATATCAGAGTAAAACCTGGTACACAAATCTGCTTCTATTGTAACCTGAGTCCATGTAGTTAATGGTTTGGTCTTTCTTTAAAATATAAATACGGCTCAAACTCTATTGAAAATTTCAGTGGGTCAGTAGACATTGTTAAGAATGCAAAATTAAAACCAATGTTAAAACCTGTTCACATTCTTTTTATAAAAAATGCAGGCTCACAGAAAATATACTCCAGGTAGGTTATTAAACCTCCAAAGTGAAATAATTTATTTCCCTATAAGTTAAAATGTTAATGAAATGTCTTTACCAAGGGCAAGAAAAAGAAAAGGATTAAACAAACCACTGTTGTGTAACTCTGACTTAAGGGACAATAGCCATGATGAACCTATTATCTCTTTTTCCAGGCAAGATATTTACTGAATTCACTTTTTAATTAGCCAAAATTGCAAAATGCAATTCATTTTTTAAATAATTGGAAATCAGTATTGTGAATGGATTTTGATTGCTAGAAAAAATGTTAGCTTTTCCTTATTAGCAAAGTACAGCTGAAAATGAAGAAGAAAAACAAATAAAATATAGACATGTTAATAGGTCCTAGAAAAATAAATGAGGTTTTCACAATTTCTTAGTGACTGTGGAGAGAGTGTTTATGTCACATTGAAAAAGACAGTTATGTTGCAGCTCTGAAAAGTAAGTAGGGAGCATACAGAAATTATTTAATTAGGTCAGATTTTTTCCCCTAGCAAATTTCCAAAGAATATTTTTTTAATAAAAAGCTAAATATTAAATCACTTACTCAGATTCATTTTTTTCTTATATTTGCTAAAGATTCAAATATCCAGATAATATATACACTCATTTATTCCAGAAGTAAATGGACTTTCAAGATACGTAATTTCTTAGAAAGAGCTGAGTCTTAAATCTGGAGATAGATTAAAAGAAAAGGGCTCTGCTCCAAAATGTACTTTTTTATTGTTTATTTCAAACTTTTATTAAGTTCAGGGGTACATGTGCATGATGTGCAGGACTATAACATAGGTAAACATGTGCCATGGTGATTAGCTGCATAGATCATCCTGTCACCTAGGTATTAAGCTCAGCATTCATTAGCTGTTCTTCCTGGTACTCTCCCTCTTCCCACCCCCCATCCTCTGATAGACTCCAGTGTGTGTTGTTCCCCCCATGTGTCTACATGTTCTCATCATTCAGCTCTCACTTTTAAATGAAAACATGCAGTATTCGATTTTCTGTTACTGCACTAGTTTGCTGAGAATAATGGCTTTCAGCTCCATCCATGTCCCTGCAAAGGATATGATCTCATTTCTTTTCATGGCTGGATAGTTTCATGGTGTACATGTACCACATTTTCTTTATCTAATCTATCATTGATGGGCATTTAGGTTGGTTCCATGTCTTTCCTGTTGTCAATAGTGCTGCAATGAATATATGTGTGCATGTATCTTTATACAGAATGATTTATATTCCTTTGGGTATATACCCAGTAATGGGATTCCTGGTTGAAATGGTATTTCTGCCTGTAGATCTTTAAGGAATTGCCACACTGTCTTTCACAATGGTTGTACTAACTTATACTCCCATCAACAGTGTATAAGCATTTCTTTTTGTCCATAATCTCACCGGCATTTGTTGTTTTTTGACTTTTTAGTAATAGCCATTCTGACTGGTGTGAAATGTTATCTCACCATGATTTTGGTTTGCATTACTCTAATGATCAGTGATATTGAGCTTTCTTTCATATGTTTCTTGACCACATGTGAGTCTTCTTTTACAAAGTTTCTGTTTATGTCCTTAGCCCACTTTTTAATGGGGTTGTTTATTTCTTATAAATTTGTTTAAGTTCCTTGTAGATGCTGGATATTAGGCCTTTGTCAGATGGGTAGATTGCAAAAATGTCCTCCTATTCTGTAGATTGTCTGTTTACTCTGACAGTAGTTTCTTATGCTGTGCAGAAGCTCTTTAGGTAAATTAGATGTCATTTGTCAATTTTTGCTTTTGTTGCAATTGCTTTTGGCATTTTCATCATGGAATGTTTGCCTGTGCCTATGTCCTGAATGGTATTGCCTAGGTTGTCTTGAGGGTTTTTATAGTTTGGGTTTTACATTTAAGACTTTAATCCATCCAGAGTTGATTTTTGTTATTTTGTAAGGAAGGGGTCCAGTTTCAATTTTCTGCATATGGCTAGTCAGTTCTCCTAAAATCATTTATTAAATAGGCAATCCTTTCCTCATTGCTTGTTTTTGTGAGGTTTGTCAGAGATCAGATGGCTGTAGGTGTATGGTCTTATTTCTGGGTCCTTTACTCTGTTGCATTGGTCTATGTGTCTGTTCTTATACCAGTGCTATGCTATTTGGTTACTACAGCCTTGTAGTACAGTTTGAAGTCAAGTAGCCTGATACCTCCAGCTTTTGTCTTGTTTGGGATTGTCTTGGCTATTCAGGTTCTTTTCAGGTTCCATATGAATTTTAAAATAGTTTTTGTTTTTCCTAATCCTACGTAGAATATCTATGGTAGTTTAATGGGAATAGCATTGAATCTGTAAGTTGCTTTGGGAAGCATGGCTATTTTCACAATATTGATTCTTCCTATCTATGAGCATGGAATGTTTTTTCATTTCTTTGTGTCCTTTCTGATTTCTTTGAGCAGTGGTTTGCAGTTCTCCTTGAAAAGGTCCTTCAATTCCCTTGTCACCTATGTTTCTAGGTATTTTATTCTTTTTGTGACAATTGTGAATGGAATTTTATTTCTGATTTTTCTCTTGGCTTGACTGTTGTTGGTGTATAGGAATACTAGTGACTTTTACACATTCATTTTGTATCCTAAAACTTTGAGGAAGTTGCTTTTGAGGTTAAGAAGTTTCGGGCTCTGACAATGGGGTTTTTTAGACATAGGATCATGTCATCTGTAAACAAAGATAGTTTGACTTCATTTCTTCCTATTTTAATAAGCTTTAGTTCTTTCTCTTACCTAATTGCCCTACCCAGAACTTTCAATACTGTGTTGAATATGAGTGGTGAGAGAGGGTATCCTTGTCTTGTGCTGGTTTTCAAGGGGAATGCTTCCAGATTTTGCCCATTGTATGATATTGGCTGTGGGTTTGTCATATATGGCTCTTACCATTTTTAGGTTTGTTTCTTCAATACCTAGTTTACTGAGAGTTTTAGCACAAACGGGTGTTGAATTTTATAAAGTTCTTTTCTGCCTCTATTGAGATAATCATGTGATTTTTGTCTTTAGTTCTGCTTATGTGATGAATCACATTTATTGATTTGCATATTTTGAACCAACCTTGCGTCCTGGGATGAAGCCTACTTGATTGTGGTGTGATAAGCTTTTTGATGTGCTGCTGGAATCAGTATGGCAGTACTTTGTTGAGGATTTTTGCATTAATGTTCATCAAGGATACTGGCTTGAGGTTTTTTTTGTTGTTGTTGTATCTTCCAGGATTTGGTATCCGGGTGATGCTGGGATCATAGAATGAGTTAGGGAGGAGTCCCCCCTTTTCTGTTTTTTGGAATAGTTTCACTGTGAATGGTACCAGCTCTTCTTCATATCTCAGGTAGAATTTAGCTATAAATCTATCTGGTCCTGGGCTATTTTGGTTGGTAGGCTATTTATTACTCTCAATTTCAGAACTTGTTATTGGTCTATTCAAGGATTCAATTTCTTCCTGGTTCCATCTCGGGAGGGTGTATATGTCCAGAAATTTATCCATTTCTTCTAGATTTTCCAGTTTATGTGCATACAGGTGTTTATTGTAGTCTCTGATGTTTATTTGTATTTCTATGGGGTCAGTGGTGATATCCCCCTTATTATTTCTGACTGTGTTTATTTGAATCTTCTCTGTTTTTTCCTTTATTAGACTAGCAAGCATTTTATCTACTTTATTAATTTTCAAAAACCCAGCTCCTGGATTCATGGATTTTTTGAAGGGTTTTTCATGTCTCTATCTCCTTCAATTCAGCCCTGATCTTAGTTGTTTCTTGTCTTATGCTGGCTTTGGGGTTTGTTTGCTTTGGGTTCTCTCTAGTTCTTTTAGTTGAGACATTAGGTGGTAAACTGGAGATTTTTCTAGCTTTTTGATATGTGTATTGTCTCTTTGTTATCATAATTTTCAAAGAATGTCTTGATTTCTGCCTTAATTTTATTATTTACCCAAGATTTATTCAGAAGCAAATTGCTCAATTTCCATGTAGTTGTGTGGTTTTGAATAAATTTATTAATCTTTAGTTCTAATTTGATTGCATTATGATCTGAAACATTGTTTATTATGATTTCTGTATTTATGCATTTCCTGAGGAGTGTTTTATTTCCGATTATGTGATCAATTTTAAAGTACGTGTCACGTTGTGTTGTGATAAGAGGAATGTATATTCTGTTGTTTTTGGGTAGAGAGTTCTGTAGAACTCTATCAGGTCCACTTGATCCAAGGCTGGGTTCAGCTCCTGCATATCTTTTTTAGTTTTCTGTCTTGATGATCTGCCTAATAGTGTCAGTGGGGAGTTAAAGTCTCCTGCTATTATTGTTTGAGAGTCTAAGTCTCTTCGAAGGTCTCAAAGAACTTACTTTATAAATCTGGGTGTTTCTGTATTGGATGCATATACATTGAAGATAGTTACCTCTTTTTGCTGAATTGAACCCTTTACTATTCTGTAATGACCTTCTTTGTCTTTTTTTATCTTTGTTGGTTTAAAGCCTGTTTTGCCTGAAACTAGGGTTGTAATCCCTGCTTTTTTCTGTTTTCCGTGAAACACGAATCCACTTTTTACATCTTCTAATTTATTAACTTTTTTCTTAAACATTGATATCGAGAAGTATAATTGTTGTATTTCATGTGCTTCAGACTTCTTTAAGAAACAGCTTGTTAATTTTTTTATATATTTTGCATTTATTTAATGCAAAAGTAAAACCTCCATGTTTAACAATCAATGTTCTCTGACCTTTCTTAATGACATAAACCTCCCACTTTATGAAAATTAAATACCCTCCTTATCTTCATTCAATGATAAATCTCATTGACAACTGGAATCATAATCTAATGGATATATATACTACTTTTTTACCACGTGGACTGTCTTTAGTTTCAGGTAAAAGGGAACACTGACCTGGGCTCTGCACTTTTGAGAGCCAGTTTCTAGGGCCTGCATAAGCCTCTGCCTCAGTTCCATTCTCCTGAGGGTAGATTGTGTTGCAGGTGTGCATTTCATAGGTCTGAGAGGTGGCTGGTTGTAGGAGATGTGGAAAGAGTTTGGACAGTTGAACCAACTTGAGCACATTTGTGGACATAAGTCTCTCACAGAGCCAGCAGTAGAAAGAAAAATGGGTAAGCGCCTCATTTGATCATAGAACTTCATGGAGTCTGAGATTCCTAACTTTTAATCTGGTCTTTCAAATAATTATAAAGGTCCATTTGTCAAAGAAATAGGATAAAACATATTTTATTCAATAGTCTGTTCGTTTGATTTATAGCTTTAAATATTTAGACATCTGGACCTCCATTTTTACTCATGCCGTGGCCCTATGATGTAAGGAGGAGACAGGACACCCACCATCCTCCATGTCATATGCCAGAAATGAGGCTAAAGGGACACATGGAAAGATGAATTAGTGAAAATGTATGTCATTCACTTTAAAAATAAATTGATTTGGAAATGAATTAAGAGATATTCTCTACTTTGTTTTTACATTGCTTTTGTTAAATGTTTAAATCCATCTTCAAAACAGACCTAACCAGTATTTGCTAGTCAATTTCCTTGTTACTCAATGCCTATTCTAGGAATAGGGGGCCCCAAATCCGCTTCTGAATGGACAGGGGGCTGCCTTATGCCTCCTCTTGGCATAGCTTACTAGATAATTGTGGGTAACTGATTTGAGCTGGACAAATTATAATTTCTCCCAAATATCAATTATAAGGATACAAGAACACTAGTTTATCTCTGCTGGGCATTTCACTTCATTTGATAGAGGATGCAGTACCAAGGTAAGGTAGCTCAGGCTCATGAGCAAAGGGAGCAAAGGAAGAGTATGTGCACAATCAGAGAATCATAAAACAGACACACACAGAAAGATGCTTAGCAGAGAGTCCTTATAACCTACGAGAAAGAGGGAAAGAGAGAAAGAGAAGCTGCCTTGACTTCTGCTGCTTTCCAAATCCTGCTTCCAGACCTAGGGACTGACAGCTGTATTTGCTCCTTTAAATTCTAAAAAGATTCCCTGTATATTTACAAGTTATGCTAACTTAAGTAGTACTTAAGGATAGTCACCTTTCAATAAAGAGCAAATAGGTTTTGCCATTTCTAATTCTGTAATTCTATGATGACATTTTACATACAACTCATATGCAGACATAAAGTTAAACTTTTACCCTCATGAGAATCCTACGATGTAGGTACAACTATTATCACTGGTCTACAAATGATAAAGCTGGGACACCAGATAAGTTAAGTAACTTGCCCAGTGTCATCCAATTAATGTTTAATGTCATTCAGTTAGGATTCAAACACAGGCTGTGTGGCTCCAATATCCCTACTCTTAAAGAACAATAATTTACAACACATCAGTCATTTTTCTGTGACTCAAAGTCATCATATGTTAGAGAAAGATTATGAGAACTCATAATTTATTTAGAAGTTACATTAGGCAGAGTAAATAAAACAATACAGCCATTAGAGGGAACCTGAGAAAACCATAAGCATTTGGAATTATGAGCTTAATATACAGATTTAAAATCACAAAACCTTTAACCTTATTTTACAGAATGCCTCATTGACCACCCTTTCTCAGAGGAGTTACAAAGAAGATTGATATATTATAAAATCACTATGAAAATTAGGAGATTTATTTTAATTTTCCAATGGATAAGCAAACATGAACTAGAGACTAATAAGACCAAATATTTATTAAGCACTCAAGAGACTCTGAGTAACAATTCTTTCACAGCTGAGATCCTTTTTGCAATTTAAAATAATTTCATCTATAGCCTTCATTCCTCTGTAATATATATTTAGTTAAAATATAAGAAGTTAAGACTATTATATGATTAAATTAAAATTTTGACGGATTTTTTAACCAAAATTGATACCATTTTAAGATAAAACCAAACATAATCCCTATAATTAAGTTTTAAAATTTTAATGACCAACAACATAGCAATAATTAGCAATGCTGTGTTTTGGACCATTAAGAATTAGACAATAATAGTCTGCTGTTTCTACTCTGAACCTAACTGTGTGAGGCACAGCAGAAAAACATATTGTTTCCCCCCTTTTTTTTTTCTGCTGTGCCTCACAGAGTTAGGTTCATAGTAGAAACAGCAGACTATTATTGACTTGAAAAACAAAAGGTACAAACAAAAGAGAAAAAAATCCCTCTTGTGTTTGAATGCCACCTTTCTGTTTTCTCTGTTAAGAATTATAGGAGGCCAGGCGCAGTGGCTCATGCCTGTAATCCTAGCACTTTGGGAGGCCAAGGTGGGCAGATTACAAGGTCAGGAGATTGAGACCATCCTGGCTAACATGGTGAGACAAGTGCAGGATAAAAATAAGAGTATTATTTGTTATTTATTTGTGCCTTCAACCTATTAAAAATTAGCTGAGTCAACTTGAATTAGCAGCATATAATCTAGCTGCATATTATATGGTATAAAATAAAAGTCCAACAGAGAAAATAGAGAATGAGGATTAAGAGTCGAAGAAGGTATCTTGTGGCAAGAAAATAATATTTACTTGTATTTCAAAAAACAGAAAGAAGAGAAAAGTCAACATTTAATTCTAGAGAGGCAACATAGACATCAGTTTGGAGACAGACAATATTATGTTGTGATTGTTCGCCTAATATCCCATCTTGGCACCATTGACTCCATGGATAGGTGCTAATGATCCCATTTCTAGGAATGAATTCTACATTGGCCTGGGAAATTGTTAATTCCATTCTTCATCCAACAGTCACCAGACTAGATTATCCAGGCCTACGTCAATTAACATACTGTGTCAACTAATCTGAGTGGTTCAAAGAAAAACTTTTGATCCCGATGTGGGAAGGAAGGCTTTCTGTCACATTGATCATAAATGAAGCAGTATGCAGCCCTACTGGGAACTAGCAATCATTCTATGATGTGACAGGATAGAAGGTAGAACAAACCAATTTAAAAAAAAAGCTTGAATTACTGGTTATTGTAATGATTCTCAAGTATTGAAACATAAAAAGTGTGATTCTACATAATCATGGCAAATAGAGATGCTTTCTACCAAAGAGGTATTGTCAGCATATGGTACCACTGATTTGTGATTCTGTTCACAGTCCCTAAAATGTGGCATCTATAAAGAGGAGTTCTGCTTTCCAGTTGCATAATACTTTTGTTGATAACATATATCAACAACGAAGAAAATACAGAGAGGGATTTACAAAACACTTCTATTGTGTATAATATGTACAACCTATTGACTTCAATGATGATCATGTCATTAAAAGTGTAACAAGTTTTTGTTTCTATCTCAGAGATATTTTGAGAGTCAGAGATTATAAAAGTAGTATGTTGTGATACCCGATAATCTTTCAGGAAGCATATAAGCATAATTGCACTAAAATGAAAATCACAGCTAAGCAAGTAAATGACCAAATTTATATTATTTTACAAAAAATAAGTTTTACTAATGTGTTCTAGTTTCTAAAACACCAAGAATACTAGTCATAATGCTGTTTTAATCAATCAGAGTTCCTCTGAATGGTTTTCTTTCCTAACACAGTTGGAACATTTGGAATGGCACAGCATAGACAAAAATCAAAATAAAAGAGTAAGTTTATATAACTCCTATTAAAAATAAGTACAATGGAACTAATCCATATTCCTTTAATTTAAAGTCAGCTACAGTATTATTTCGCATAGCTAAATTTAATTTTCCTTTGAAATCTAAATAGTCCCTTTATTACTTACAATCAGTAGTCTCTAACTGAAATTTAGGTCACCCAACTGAACTTTTTGTTCTGCTATTCTAGTTTCCAAATCTCTTAAGTTTCATCATTTTATTTTCAGTCAGCACAATATATATACAAGCACAAAATCAATACTCAATTTGATAGTGGATAAATTTTAACCAACTTATCTCAATCAAACCTTTTCCCAAATGTTATCTTTGTTTTAAATGCCCTCTAATACTCAATGTTGTAAAGTTCTTCTCACTTTGCTCTCAATACCTCTCTTCACATTGTCCACAATAGCCTGCACATTTTTTCTTATTTTTTATTTGGAAATTTGGGGCATTGAATAAGCCACAGCAATTGATTCTTTTTTCACCTAAATTACAACTTGGAACTTTTTTTTAATGTATAGAAATAATTTCTTACCACTAAAAAAAATGCTACTTAACCCTCATAGGCCAACAGTTCTAGTTTAATCAACTTCCATAATACAATTGCTTTTTAAATAAACTTTAAAGAGAAATTTTTCAATTCAATAATAATTTTCCTCAATCTCTAAAATCAGTAGTTTTCTAAACTTCTGAAGTAATCTCAACATATTAAATTTAAACATTATAAGAAATGGTAACCTTATTTTTTCTAAAGATGTTTATAGATATTTTTGCTAAACTTCCACAAATGTCACCCAACAACTTGTTAATATAGCAAAACCAACTTTATCTGAAATTTCTGCCCTAAAGAAGAACACCATCTTGAGAAAGTTTTAGCAGTATCCCAAAAGTAGGCTATCAACAGTGAGATAGTTATAAGACAGGAAGGTCTGAGCCCAGGTGATTTAAGGTAGATCTTTCAAGACAGGGAACTGATTAGGATTGGATAAAAGTTTTTGCTATAATCATTTAGGATTGGTAGACATAGCACAGTGAGGGTCTTGAAGCAAATCTTGAAAAATAAGACCCTGTTTGATAAGGGAGCAGTTTTCCCAGGTCACCAGATTATTGTGTCCAATAAATTGATCTATAGGAAAGTTCTGAAGCAAATATGTATTGGTTTACAGCTTTATCTCTCCCAGACAAAATCTTTCTGGAACAACTAACTAGGTCAGGTCAACATAGTCTAAAATCTTATCAAATTCCTGTTGACGAAAATGGTCTTATTCCTCAACTCTCCCTCATGGTCATTCTTCAGCCTGATCTGGAAAACAGAATGTCAGTGGAATTTCCAGGTCTGCCCTAACTAAATGATGGACATTGGCCATGTGTGTATATTTAAATTTAAATTTGAAGTAATTAAAATTAAATAAAATTAAAACTGAGTTCCTTAGTTAACTAGCCATATTTTAAGTGCACATGTGATTAGTGGCTATCATACTGGACGTTTCTATGATTGCATAAAGTTCTATTGGACATCACTATTTCTGATTGTTGAACCCACCAATATCTCACCAAGCAACTTGATAATAAACTAAGTTTATATGAACTCACTACAACAGGGAAAACATTCCTTTGAAAGAGTCTTAGCAATGTCTTAGAAAAGATAAATCAGGAGTGGTTCTGGGATTAGGTGGTTTAGGGCAAGATTTTTGAGGGAAGAAATTGGTTAAAATTGAACATAGTTTGTGATAGAATAGTTTCATTTTGGCAGACAGCAATTTGAGGGGTTTGGTTTCATTTTGGTTGGAGAAGAAGTCTCAGTCTGTTGCCCAGACTGGAGTGCAGTGGCAAGATCTCAGCTCACTGCAACCTCCTCCTCCTGGGTTCAAGCGATTCTCCTGCCTCTGCCTCTAGTAGCTGAGATTACAGGTGCCTGCCACCATATCTGGTTAATTTTTGTATTTTCAGTAAAGACAAGGTTTCACCACATTGGCCAGGGTGGTCTTGAACTCCTAAGCTCAAGTTATCTGCCTACTTCTGCCTCCCAAAGTTCTGGGATTACAGGTATAAGCCACTGCACCTGGCCAATGTGAGCATTTTAAAATGAACTGTGATAAGTAAACTCTTATTTAATAAACAAACTGTTTCTTCCCAGGTGAACAGACTACCATTTCTGATAAAAATTGACCTACAGGAATATCCTGAAATAAACACTGACATTATTTCTGGTTTGCAGTCTTATTTTAAGCAAGCAAAATAAACAGAATAAAGAATAATTAATTCATGTTCACAACATTCTAATGTTATGTAAACGCAAACAAACAAAGATAACATTTTTAAAAGTATATTAAAATAGGAAATAGTTTTCCTTCTGTAAAAACAAAAACATTAAAACTGCACCAGATGCCCCTCTGGGATAAAGCTTCCAGAGGAAGGAACAGGCAGCAATCTTTGCTGTTCTGCAGCCCCTGCTGGTGAGTCCCAGGCAAACAGGATCTGGAATGGACCTCCCAGCAAACTCCACCAGACCTGCAGCAGAGGGGCCTGTTAGAAGGAAAACTAACAAACAGAAAGGAATAGTATCAATATCAACAAAAAGGACTCCGACTTCAGAGACCAAAGGCAGATGAAATCACAAAAATAGAAAGAAACCAGCACAAAAAGGCTAAAAATTCCAAAAGCCAGAATGCCTCTTCTCCAAAGTTTCACAACTCCTGCCCAGCAAGAAAACAAAACTGGATGGAGAATGAGTTTAACGAATTGACAGAAGTAGGCTTCAGAAGGCAAGTAATAGCAAACTCCTCCAAGCTAAAGGAGCATGGTCTAACCCAATGCAAGGAAGCTAAGAGCCATGAAAAAAGGTTAGACAAAATGCTAACTAGAATAACCAGCTTAGAGAAGAACATAAACGACGTGATGGAGCTGAAAAACACAGCATGAGAACTTCATGAAGCATACACGAGTATCAAGAGTTGAATCGATCAAGCAGAAGAAATGATATGAGATATTGAAGATCAACTCAATGAAATAAAGCAAGAAGACAAGATTAGAGAAAAAAAGAGGGGGAAAAAAAAGCCTCCAAGAAATATGGGACTTTGTGAAAAGACCAAATCTACGTTTGATTGGTGCACCTGAAAGTAACAGGGTGAATGGAACTAAGTTGAAAAACACTCTTCAGGATATTATCTGGGAGAAATTTCCCAACCTAGCAAGACAAGCCAACATTCAAACTCAGGAAATACAGAGAACAACACAAAGATACTCCTCGAGAAGAACAATGCCAAGACACATAATCATCAGCTTTACCAAAGTTGAAATGAAGGAAAAAATGTTAAGGGCATCCAGAGAGAAAGGTTAGGTTACCCACAAAAGGAAGCCCATCGGACTAACAGCGAATCTCTCAGCAGAAATCCTACAAGCCAGAAGAGAGTGGGGGCCAATATTCAATATTTTTAAGGAAAAGAATTTTCAACCCAGAATTTCATATCCAGCCAAATTCACCTTCATAAGTGAAGGAGAAATAAAATCCTTTATGGACAAGCAGATGCTGAGAGATTTTGTCACCACCAGGCTTGCCTTACAAGAGCTCCTAAAGGTGGAAAGGAACAACTGGTACCAGCCACTGCAAAAACATACCAAATGGCAAAAACCATCGACACAATGAAGAAACTGCATCAACTAACAGGCAAAATAACCAGCTAGCATCATAATGGCAGAATCAAATTCATACATAACAATATTAACCTTAAATGTAAAAGGGCTAAATGCCCCAAATAAAAGACACAGACTGGAGATTGGATAGAGTCAAGACCCATTGCTGTGCTGTATTCAGGAGACCCATGTCACATGCAAAGACACATATAGGCTCAAACTAAAGGGATGGAGGAAGATTTACCAAGCAAATGGAAAGCAAAAGATAAAAAAGCAGGGGTTGCAATCCCAGTCTCTAATAAAACAAACTTCAAACCAACAAAAATCAAGAGACAAAGAAGGTCATTACATAATGGTAAAGGGATCAATGCAACAAGAAATACAAACACACTAAATATATATATGCACCAGATACAGGAGCACCCAAGATTCATAAAGTAAGTTTTTAGAGATCTATAAAGAGACATAAACTCTCACACAGTAATAGTGGGAGACTTTAACATCTCACTGTCAATATTAGACAGATGAAGAGACAGAAAATTAAAAAGGATATACAGGACTTGAACTCGGTTCTGGACCAAGTGAACCTAATAGACACCTACAGAACTCTCCATCCCAAATCAGCAGAATATACATTCTTCAGCACCACATTGCACTTATTCTAAAATTGGCCACATAATTGAAAGTAAAACACTCCTCAGCAAATGCAAAAGAATAGAAATCATAACAGTGTTTCAGACCAAAATGCAATCAAATTAGAACTCAGGATTAAGAAACTCACTCAAAAAAACACAACTACATGGAAACTAAACAACTTGCTCCTGAAGGACTAATGAAAATAAGACAGAAATAAAGAAGTTTTTTGGAAACCAATGAGAATGAAGACACAATGTACCAGAATCTCTGGGACACATTTAAAGCAGTGAGTAGAGGGATATTTATAGCACTAAATGCCCACAAGAGAAAGCAGGAAAGACCTAACATCAACACTCTAACATCATAATGAAAAGAACTAGAGAAGCAAGAACAAACAAATTCAAAAGGTAGCAGAAGACAAGAAATAACTAAGATCAGAGCAAAGCTGAAGGAGATAGAGACACAAAAAAAAACCTTCAAAAAATCAATGAATCCAGGAGCTGGTCTATGAAATGACCCACAAAATAGATAGGCCACTAGCCAGACTAATAAAGAAAAGAGAGAAGAATCAAATAGATGCAATCAAAAATGGTAAAGAGAGTATCAACCACCAATCTCACAGAAATACAAACTACCATTAGAGAATACTATAAACACCTCTATGCAAATAAGCTAGAAAATCTAGCAAAAATGGATAAATTCCTGCACATATACACTCTCCCACGACTAAACCAGGAAGAAGTCAAATCCCTAAATAGACAAATAACACCTTCTGAAATTGAGGTAGCAATAAAAAGCCTAAAAAAAAAAAAAAAAAAAAAAAAAAAAACCAGGACCAGGCAGATTCACAGCCAAATTCTATAAGAGGTACAAAGAGGAGCTAGTACAATTCCTCCTGAAACTATTTCCAACAATAGAAAGAGAGGGAATCCTCCCTAACACATTTTACAAGGCCAGCATCATCCTGATAACAAAATCTGGCAGAAACACAACTGAAAAAGAAAATTTCAGGCCAATATCCCTGATGAATATTGATGCGAAAATCCTCATTAAAATACTGGCAAACTGAATCCAGCAGCACATTAAAAACCTTATCTACCATGATCAAGTCACCTTCATCCCTGGGATACAAGGCTGGTTCAACATACACAAATCAATAAATGTAATTTATCACATAAACAGAACCAATGACAAAAAAAAAACACATGATTATCTCAATAGATGCAGAAAAGGCCTTCAACAAATTCAGTAGCCCTTCATGCTAAAAACTCTCAATAAACTAGGTATTGATGGAATGTATCTCAAAATAATAAGAGCTATTTTTAACAAACCCACAGCCAATATCGTACTGAAATGGCAAAAACTGGAAGCATTCCCTTTGAAAACCGGCACAAGACAAGGATGCCCTCTCTCACCACTCCTATTCAGCAGAGTATTATAAGTTCTGGCCAGAGGAATCAGGCAGGAGAAAGAAATAATGGGTATTCAATTAGGAAAACAGGAAGTCAAACTGTCTCTGTTTGCAGATGACATGATTGTGTATTTAGAAAACCCCATCATCTCAGCCCAAAATCTTCTTAAGCTGATAAGCAACTTCAGCAAAGTCTCAAAATGCAAAATCAATGTGCAAAAATCACAAGCATTCCTATATATCAATAACAGACAGAGAGCCAAATCATGAGTGAACTCTCATTCACAGTTGCTAACAAAAGAATAAAATACCTAAGAATACAAATAACAAGGCATGTGAAGGATCTCTTCAAGGAGAACTACAAACCACTGCTCAAGGAATTAAGAGAGGGCACAAATGGAAAAATATTCCATGCTAATGGATAGGAGGTATCAATATTGTGAAAATGGACATACTGCCCAAAGGAATTTATAGATTCAATGCTATTCCTAACAAACTACCATTGACTTTCTTCACAGAATTGGAAAAAACTACTTTAAATTTCATATGGAACCATAAAAGAGCCCGCATAGCAAAGACAATACTAAGCAAAAAAAACTAAGCTAGAGACATCATGCTACCAGACTTCAAATTATACTACAAGGCTACAGTAACCAAAAAAGCATTGTACTGGTACCAGAACAGATATATAGACAAATGGAACAGAACAGAAGCCTCAGAAATAACATCACACATCAACAACTACCCAATCTTTGACAACCCTGACAAAAACAAGCAATGGGGAAAGGATTCCTTATTTAATAAATGGTATTGGGAAAACTGACTAGCCATATGCGGAAAACTGGCTAGCCATATGCAGAAAACTGAAACTGGAACCCTTCCTTAAACCTTATACAAAAATTAACTCAAGATAGGTTAAAGACTTAAAGGTAAGACCAAATCCATAAAAGCCCTAGAAAAAAAACCTAGGCAACACCCTTCAGGACATATGCATGGTCAAAGACTTCATGACAAAAACACTAACCAAAAGCAATGGCAATAAAAACCAAAATTGACAAATTGGATCTAATTAAACTAAAGAGCTTCTGCACAGCAATAAATAAATAAATAAATAAATAAGCAATCATCAGAGTGAGCTGGCAACCTACAGAATAGGAAAAAATTTTTACAATCTATCCATCTGACAAAGGGCTAATATCCAGAATCTACAAAGAACTTAAACAAATTTACAAGAAAAAAAACTCATCAAAAAGTAGGCAAATGATATAAACAGATACTTCTCAAAAGAAGATATTTATGTGGCTAGCAAACATATGACAAAAAGTTCATCATCACTGGCCATTAGAGAATGCAAATCAAAACCACAATGAGACATCATCTCACACTAATTAGAATGGCGATCATTAAAAAGTCAGGAAGCAACAGATGTTGGAGAGGATGTGGAGATATAGGAACACTTTTACATTGTTGGTAGGAGTGTAAATTACTTCAGCCATTGTGGAAGACAGTGTGACAATTCCTCAAGGATATGGAAATAGAAATATCATTTGACCCAGCAATCCCATTACTGGGTATATACCCAAAAGATTATAAATCATTCTATTATAAAGACACATGCACACGTATGTTTATTGCACTATTGTTCAGAATAGCAAAGACTTGGAATCAACCCAAATGCCCATCAATGATAGACTGGATAAAGAAAATATGGCAGATACACACCATGGAATACTATGCAGCCACAAAAAAAGGATGAGCTCATGTCCTTTCCATGGACATGGATGAAGCTAGAAACCATCATTCTCTGATGAATCCTGGTTCATCAGAACCATCTAACTAGCACAAGAACTAACACAAGAACAGAAAACCAAACACCGCATGTTCTGACACATAAGTGGGAGTTGAACAATGAGAACACATGGACACAGGGAGGGGAACATCACACACTGGGGCCTATAGGGTGGTGGAGGGCTAGGGGAGGGATAGCATTAGGAGAAATACCTAATGTACAGGATGGGTTGATGGGTTCAGCAAACCACCATAGCAAGTGTTTACCTATGTAACAAGCCTGCGCATTCTGCACGTGTACCCCAGAAGTAAAAGTACAATAAAAAAATTGCACCCAAAAACATTTTCTCATTTTAATTTGTAAAACTAATTAATGAAATATTATCATGAAAGCATCAGAAGAAGAAAAATATATATAATATAATATAAAATATTAACAACAAGAATATGTAAGCCTCTTATGGGAGTAGAGAATTTGGACATTTTTCAGACTCTAAGTCTGGTAGGTCACAACTAAGAAAGATCTATGTAAACTAAAATTGTGCATTTAAGGGAATTCCAACCAACCCAATTCACTTTTTGTAATTTAGGCAAACTAAATGACAGCTTCCCAGACTAGCAATTCTTCAACAACATGATTATAAGAAATCTGTCTCTAACTAAAAGTGCAATCTGCAAGAAAAATCAGCTGGAAAAGATTTTTTAAAATAACATCCTCTAACACCAAGTCACTAGAGATCAACAAATAATATGAATTAGATATAGAAAAAATTTTTAAGTAATAATTAAATGACAATATTGAGAAAATTGTAAAAGATGAAAGTAAAAAGAGGGAAGTCAATCTCAGCCCAAAATAGATCTTACAGAAGTACATGAACATATTATTTCTTCTGAAGTAGAATCTTTTGTCATTGTACTTATTGAGGTGTTGTAGAATGAAGAAGCAAAACAGAAAATTTAAGAATATTTTAAGTGTGGGACACAAAAGATCAGATATGATGAAGCACTGAACAAAACTGTGAAAGACCAATGGACTAGAGAATAGAGGAGTAATAGCAGATATAATATATTAAGATTCTCCAAAGAAACAGGTCCAATAGGATATACATAGAATATGAGGGGATTTATTACAGGTGTTGACTCTCATGATTCGGGAGGTTAAGTCTCATGAGCTGTCTACAAGCTGGAGACCCAGGAAAGCCAGTGGTATAATTCACTTTGAGTTCAAACGCCAAAGAACCAGGAGCACTGCTGTCTTATAGCATCAAAGGGAGGAGATGCATATCCCAGCTCAAGAAGAGAGGATAAATTCAGTTTCTCCACCTTTTCGTCCTGTCCAGGGCCTCGTCAGATTGATTAACCTGCCCACATTTGGTGAGGGAGGATCTTCTTTACTCAGTTTACCAATTCAACTGCTAATATCTTCAGTATGCACCCTCACAGACATATTCAGAAATAAGGTGTTTTGAGTTTTTTGTTTGTTTGTTTGTTTGTTTGTTTTGAGACAGCAACTTGCTCTGTTGCCCAGGCTAGAGTGCAGTGGCACAATCTCAACTCACTGCAAACTCTGCTGCCTGGGTTCATGCAATTCTTGTGCCTCAGCCACCTAGTAGCCGGGATTACAGGCATACATCATAACACCTGGCTAATTTTTGTATTTTCTGTAGGGACAGAATTTCACCTTGTTGGCCAGGCTGGTCTCAACCTCCTGGCTTCAAATAATCTGCCCACCTTGGCCTCATGATCCACCACACCCAGCCAGAAATAAGTTTTAACCAGCTGTGTGGGCAGCCCTTAATCTAGTCAAGTTAACACATAAAATTAACCATCACATATACTGTGAAAATAAATATTTTGTTTTACAGTCTTATGATATTTTAAAGAGAAGTTTTGCATTTAGCATGAGAAGAAAAGAGGACTGAGGAATTTCTTTTGGCTGGGGATATAACTGTATTTAGAGAGAATCTGGGTTAAAAAAAAAATTACTGGGAAACAGTATCCAAGATGGCCGTTTAGGAACAGCTCAGGATTGCAGCTAACAGTGAAAGTGCAGAGGGTGAGTGGATGCTGCATTTTTATTGCCCACAGACGAGGAAATTCCCAGGCAGAGGAGCTCCATGGGCCGCCAGTGCAGCTGTTCCGGCCAGCAAAGCTGTGTCGGCAGGTGCCGCTGCTTTGTCCCGAGAGACTGCTTTGTCAGTGCCCCGGCGCAGCGGTTCTCCATAAAAAATACACTGGTCCGGGTGCCCTTTTGGCTGGCGATTGGAGCCATGGGAAGTCGCCCATTCATCTGTTTAAAAACGGGACAGAACAGGGAACCAGGACAGTAGATTCCAGGGCAAAAAAAGCGCCACGAATCCCAGTGCCGCTGTTTAAGTCAGCACAGTGAGTCACTGCACGGGAAAACACACAGATCCTGGTGCCTCTTCAACAGGCGACTGGAACACCAACTTAAAAACAAAAAAAAAGGCTCTGAGGCAGGAAGCCAGGCAATAAGGCTTGGCTGCTCCCACCCCCATAAAAGAACAGCAATCAGAAACTCTATAGACTGAGAGTTTCACAGCAAGCGCAGCTGAACCCGGGACGATCCAGCTCTGTGGGGGAGGGGCGTCTGCGATTACCAAGGATGCCCACCACTACAGAGGTAGTCAGCCAATGCTGAGGCAGCCTGCCGTTGCCAACGCAATCCGCCATTGCTGAGGCAGCCTGCCATTGCCAAGGCAACCCACCACTGCAGAGAGACTCTTCCTTAACAGAGGCAGGCCACCATTGCCAGGGCAGTTCTAGCTACACCGATATAAACAGGACTGCACGGAAGTTCACTGGCAGATGGGCGGAGCCCACAGCAGCTCAGCAAAGCCTCTACAGGCAGACACTGACTAGGCTGCCTCCTTGCTGGGCAGAGCAGCTGTAAAGGAAAAAAAAAAAGAAGGCAGCAGCATAACAGAAACTCATAAATAAAGCCCTAAATCCCTGGGACAGAGCACCTGGGAACAAAAAGCGGTTTATGAGTTCTGCTGCAGCAAACCTAAATGTACCTGCCCAGCAGCTCTGAATGAACAACGGAGCTCACAGCTCAGCATTTGAGCTCCTATAAAGAACAGACTGTCTCCTCAAGGGGCTCCCTGAACCCTGTATATCCAAAGAGCCACCTCATAAAGGAGAGATCAGACTGACACTTGGCGGGTATCCTTCTGGAACACAGAGAGCAGAAGAAGAAAACTGGTAACACCCGTTACTGTTCTTCAGCTGCTGCAGGTGATCCCCAGGCAAGCAGGGCCTGGAGTGGAACTCAGCAGACCACAGCAGAGGGACCAGACTGTCAAAAGGAAAACCAAGAAACAGAAATAACCTCATCATCAACAAACAGAGCGTCCACTCAGAGACCCAATCTGAAAGCCAGCAACTACAAAGATGACAGGTGGATAAATCCA
>NW_016107559.1:3217585-3382316 GCF_001604975.1 Cebus imitator | reverse complement strand
TTCCTAACACTGTTTATTAAACAGTTAATCCTTTCCCCATTTCTTGTTTTTGTCAGGTTTCTCAAAGATCATATGGTTGTAGATGTGTGGAGTTACTTCTGAGGCCTATGTTCTGTTCCCTATGTTTTGTTTCCTCTATATAAGAGGAAACAAAATTTCTAATGGTGCAGTGGGAGTAACTGTCTCTTGGTGGAGGAACCTACATTTTCTGTTCTGCAGAGAAGCAGGTGGAGTGGAGGATGGCCTAATTTCAGGTACTTGAAAGACTTTGCCTATAGCCACGTAGCTATGTCCTATTCACAGTATGAGAGGAATTCTGGAGTGGTAGATTACACTCCAGATGGGAAAGGAATATCAACTGAATCATTAATATCATCTATATCTTACAATGAATATAAACAAGGACCTGAATTTGAAGCACTGATTCAGGGTCTCCCCCAATTTACTTTGGTAGAGGAGTAGAAAGACCTGGTCAAGATGGGCAGACAGAAATGTTAGAAAGATAATGGGACATCAGTCTGACTCACCGTTTAATTAATAGGATGACCTTTTGTTGCCTATTAAATCTCTAGAACTTGCTTTTCTCAACACAGTGTGGTGAGGAGGAGTGAAGGTTTGTAATGGATTAACTCTAAGAGTCTATCCAATTTTAAATTTTAATTGAATAGACAAAAGACAATTCAATTTTGTTCCTACATACTCATTGCATACTTTTACAAATTCTTTCATATATATGAATATAAACATTCATACCTAGAAATGATGTAGAAGGCATATTGTACCCTACGGCTAATATAAATTAACTAATTCTCAGTCTTGCATCCATGAAACTCAAACATCTAATTTCAATCTTCCTGTCTAAATGTATCTTGAATTACTCACCTTTTAGCATTTCCCAACTCAGTAAATTCTCACAAATCTCTGAAAATGTCAAGCGTATTGTTGTCCCTACCCCTTAACTTGGACTTTCAGAAAGTTCTACAGCTCAGAGATCTCTGTATTCAAATTCAGCCCGTCCTTCAAGATCCATTATAAAGGAACTCATGAGCCATGTATCTAATTGCCTCCTCCAGGAAGCTGAGCAGGATCTTGGTTCCCCAGAAGTCTACTCCTGTCTTATAATACTTGTCCACTCGCTACATTGTGTTAAGTTTGTGTGTCTAAATATCTGTTTTGTTATTTAAGAGAAACAAGTTCTCATTAATGCCTGTGTTCCCAGAGCTTAGCAGAGTTCATGGAATATGATGGGCAATCAGTTTATGCCAGTGGAATAGAATGAGGGAAAAAAAAAACTGGTATTTTGCAATCGACACTCATAGAGTAAAAGCCTAAGCCCTTTCTTGCATCACTGCAAGGCTCTACATGGTCCTTCTCATTCTGCTCCAACCACACGACCTGCTTTCTGCTCCTGGAACAGTTCCAAGTCTCTTCCTATTTTAGGGCATTTGAATCAGTTGTTCTGCTCTTAGGGTACTCTTCTCCAGCCAACAATATGCCCCATTCCCTCACTTCTATCGGACCTCTACTCAGCAAGGCCTTCCCTGAGGCTTTCTCTATTTAAAATGACAGTTTTACAGAACTCCTCATATCTTACCTGTATCATTTTTCTCCATAGAATTCATGACCATCTGACATACTATGTATTCTTTTGTTTGCTAGCCATGTGTTTCCTCCAGCAGAACGGAAGCTACAGAAAAGCAGGGTCTTTGTTTATCTATACTGCCTAGAACCATGCCTGGTGCATAGTAAGTTTTACATGTCTTCGTTCAGTCTCTGTTTATTCACATTAATGTGTCTGGGCTTCTCTGGACTCATGGTAGCTTGTAATCAATGTTATTGTCTGTTTCCAGGCCCTGTTTTCTGCTTGTGGAAAATCCACTCTCTCCTCCATATTGTAGATCTCAGCTTCAGAACCTCTGATCTAGTAGAAGTGCAAGGTCTGAACTTCACATAGAATTAATATAGATGATTAATTCTATGGAGTGGTATCCATAGAATTGATCACCTATGTTAAAGGAAGAGGGAGGGATGAATAACTAAAGAAAAAAATAAAGGTATGTTTTTTTATACAGAAGATCTCGTAATCAGAAATATATTTAAATGAAGCCCCATACATTTTTTTTATTGATAATAAATTTTAGCTTAAAAGAGGGTTAATGATCTGTGTTTAGCTTGGACATATGACTCAAAAGAGATTCAAGTCTACATGGAAGATTTAGTAAGTAGTTTCCATGAACAAAGCATGTTAAGAACTTTGCAGCTTTACGGATTCTACTCTTAAGAAGTTTAGACTAATGATATAATTCGTATTTCTTTGATAAGAGAGCCTTCAAATTTTATCTTGATATTAGGAGTTTAATATGTATATATAAATTTTATCTAGATTGCATGATAATACCTGGTCTGCTTCTGTTAGAATTACCCTTATCTGAACTCAGATACATAGTGAGTTGAAAACAGCAGCCTCCAGCTTCTATTCCAGCTGATTTTATGTGAGTTGTTCCTTTTGTTTGTTTGTTTGGAGTTTTTTTGAAAAAATATTAAATAGGCTGCATTCCTGGTCAAACGGGTCATCCCTAGCCCTTGGGTAGTCATATTGTCAAACATGAATGAACAAGGTTTTAAAGAGGTTTGATACATGGATGGAGGAGAGAGAAGAGGAAAAGATGACCTTTAAATCTATTTATTGAAAAAAATACTTATTAAGCATCTTCAACATACCAGCACTGCTGTAGGCACTAAGAATATAAAGATAATTAAGGCATGCTATCTGCCCTTGTGGGAGTCCTTGTCTAGGTTTTGAGCCTATGTGATTGGTGCTGCCAGCAGAACAAGAGAAGAAAGCAAAGGGCATTGGGTGGAGAAAAGACTAGAGGTTAAGACTTAGGCTTGCTGAATTTGAGATGAGAACAATACATCTAAATGGTCTTACTGTGCTTTTGAATGAATTGAAAAATCTATGTTCTGTAGGGAAAAAGCAATGAATAATAATGGTAGACCAGCATAAGACGAATATGAAGTCTGTTTTCTATTGGGAAGTATACATTTGATATTTCAGGATGGGAGTTTTTCTTTCTTTCTTTCTTTTTTTTTTTAAGTTAGGACTTCTTGCCAAGTTTCTGCTTAGGAATTCTGAACTGAACTTCAAATGTTTAGGGGCTTCTGTTTTAAACACATTTGGAGTTGTGGCTTCTTGTTCAAGGAAGAAAACCCCTTGGAGTACATCAAGAGCTGTGAAAAAAGACACAGTATGTTGACAATTTGTGTGAGGGCATCAAAACCAGAAAAACTGTCTCTGTAGTACACACACATTTCAACATTAGGGGGAAAGGTTTCCAGTGAGACTCCTGGTACTGTATTAAACCCCAAATACTTGGGAGGTAATTTAACACATTCACTGTACCTAAAATATGACCTGGCTCACCTAGCCATTTCAAACCAAGGTATAGAATATGTTTTCTCTTGTGAGTGACCTTTAAATAAATTGTGAGTCTTCTCATTGCTGTGCTCAGGTGAGAAGAGTCAGGGAATAGAGGCAGGGAGAGGAATTTTCTCAGAACATGGGAAGCCATTTGACTGAGGGCCTTGGTGAAAAGTGCTTAAAAATTCAATTTGAGTCACAGTGGTCTAGATCTTATGAGGGGATGATGGAAGATGATTCATGTTGATTCAAGACATATTCACTCCTTAATACTATTGAGGACCTAGTAGAAGAGGGTACAGAGTAAAATCCACACCTACAAGGAACGAGCCCACTATTAAATTCTTGGCAGAGGAGCATGGGAGTTACATTTACACTAACCTCGTCTGGAGTTCCAGCTTCATAACTTATGAGCAAGGTAACATCAGGCAAGGTTTTAAGCCTGAGGTTTTCTTTACGCCTTTGTTTTCTCATTTAAAAAATGGAAACACCACCACCCACCTTACCATGTTGTCACTTCAGTTAATGAATATTGGATATAAAATGCCTAGCAGATTCCCTGATGCTTACAAAGAGCTCAAAAAATGGTTTTTGTTCCCACGTGCCACCCTTTTTCATTACCCTTGTTGGGATAAAACAAGCTGAGGCCTAGTTTAGGTTAAAGTAAAGAGTCCAAGTTAAGAAACTGAAAAGGTAATAATTTATATGCCAGTTCCAGTCTGCCACCCTTTGCTATGTGACCTGGGGCAAGTCACTTAACCTCTGTCACCTCCATTTTCTTACTAACAAATTGAAGGTAAGATTGAAGTTTAAAAACACTCGTAAATTGGAATAAAAGGGCAAGTTTAGCTCTTGGGCAGAAAAAAAAAAAAAACACAGATTTGCAGGATGGTCAAGAGGGTTGGCTTTGGAATTTGACTTTCTAAGTTTCAACACAACTCTAAAACTTGCTTGCTGTATGACTTTGGCCTAGTTACCAAAGGTCATTGTATCTTGGTTTCCTCATCTGCTAAACAGAAATAATAGTAATAGTTTAAGCCTTATAGCTGTGAGAAGGATAAGGAGAGAATGCATGGAAAACACTGCTTATGCTTGGCACATGGCAAGTACTCAACATCTGTCTTTGTTATCTCAGATAATTCTGCAGAAAAGCTCAAACCTTGTGACCAGAGAATAAGGATTAAATTAGCAGAGAAATCTTGGAGTGTGATTTGGAACTCTTCCAGCCTAGACACTCTGAACAGGCCTTCCAAATTTCTGTTCTATAGTAGAGTACAGACTGCTAGGTTGGCCAAGTGTTTGGGGAAAATTTTGGGACCAGCAACTACTTATTTTGTTACTGGAAATGCTCATTCCTCTGAGCCTCTCTTGATGGAGTTCACTACCCCTGTAATAGATAGACCTTCATTCAGGGCCCCTTGGAAGAGTGTTGGAATTACTCTAGTATGGGGTACTTTCCCTATAGCTTAAGGATCCTGACCTGCATTAATCATCCAGACCTTTAGGCATCAAAAGCATAGAGGATTCCAACTTAATATTCCTGCTGAGGAGTCTGATATCCTGTGGTTCCAATTCTGTTGGGCAAATAAGCTTATATGTGATTCAAATCCGAATTTAGCCTGTGAGAGTTACTAACCATGTCTTCCTGCTACAGCCTTACTAAGGGCAGAGGGGCTATCCTCAGCATTGCTGTGAATAATAAATTTAACTCATTGCACACCTCCCATTTGCTGGTGCGTAGAAACTCCTGAAAGCGTTTCCAAGGAAGGAAATGTAGCCAGAGAAGAGAAAGCAGGGTCAGGGCAAGATAAGGACTTCGGAAGACCTAAGTGCTAAAAATTAGTATCTCACTTGCACCACCATTCCCTAAATTTTATGTAATTAAAAACAAAATCAAACTATAAAAGAAATATACCCATGTCCAATGAAGTTCTGATTTCTCCATATGATTTAAAAATGTGTCAACACATACATTTTTTTTTAATCCCTACTTTTCTGGTTCTGAGCAACATGTTAGTCTGCAATGGATAATCTAGCCCAGGTCACGATCTGGGGATCACCATCCAGAGAGCCTATCTGAGAAATCTGGAGAGTGATTGTTCTTCTGATAAAAGGATGTAATTAAAGAAATGGATCATTTGCTAAGTGTTTTATTTTCCCAAAGGAAGGGCAGAGATGATGTGACACAGGAGTGGTGTCCTCTAAAGGATAGTCCTTAGCGGTAACAGTGCACCCAAGAATTTGAAATAAGCTCCCATTACTTATTTCAGAACTCTGGACTCAGAAATTAGCCTCTTGAATGGCTTCTTTTATTCTGGTCTTACTTCCAATAGATTCTCTATACAGTTGCCACAGTGACCTCTTTGAAAAAATGTTGCCACGAAAGTCTTCTGCTTATAATACTTTATGTGAGACTTCACCATTGCCTATAGAATAAAGACAAACTCCTTTGCACCTACTTTCTTCTTACCTATTGATTTTCATCTTTCCCTATTGCCCCAAGAAACTGTATGCTCTAGCTATACACAGACACTCTTCCCAGCCTCTGCATTGCTTTCACTGCTGTTCCTTCTGCCCTACATTCATCTGCCTGACAATTCCAGTCATTTCTTAGAACACAGCCTGGATACACCTGCCTATGTGGCAGGGTTCTCTGATTCTCCAGGCTTTGTGTCTCTCTTCTTTGTGCTTCCATGCATTTGTTTCATATCCCTAGGGTGGCACTTCTGCTATAACTTTTCAGACATGATGATTTATATGTCTGAATATAAAACCTCTTTGTAACCATAAACTAATTTTCCTGAGAACAGGGACCAAGCTTTGTTTATTTTGATATTTTCATTGACTTTTACAGAGCCCAGCAATAGTGTCTAGCACAAACCAGATGCAAAATAATGTTTGCTGAGTAAATGCAATAACTGGTTAACAAAATTGGCAATCATACAATAATACCTACCTCCAAGAAGGTAGAGACAATGTAGCTGGCACTCTGAATAAATGAGTGAATGAATGACAGCCATATTGAGCTGTTGTGAAAACCTAAATGAAAACTATGGAAGCTTTGTGAACTGTGAATAGCTGAGCCCAGGTAAGATAGTATTACTGCGTTTGCAATGAGCACAGTCCTCGTGGCTCACATAGTGATGTGGCCATGTGCAAAGGGCCACAGGAACCAGTTTTCAGCTGCCTGACTGCCACCCCAGGTAAGGAAAAGGCAGCGTTCCATTGACTGGACGTGTAATGGGGTGAAAGTGAGCCTGCTGCTGTTTCTTTCACAGCTTGTGAAGGCTGTAATGAAAAGATCTGAGAGACTTTTTCTCTCGGGTCCTGGAAAAGAGTGTCATAAATGTCCAATTTACTACTGATTGCCACACTGGCCCAGGGAATCAACAACAACAAGTCATTGAAACAGCTAACCACAGTGCACATATTGAGAGAGCAACTTAACCTCTTTTAAATTCCTGATTGAGTAGCAAATTAGAAATAATAACCACCATTAATTGAACAACTTCTCTATGTCATACATAGTGCCAGAATCTCATTTGATCTTCACAAAATCCTACAATTGGATATATTGTCATTTTAGGAAACACATTGCTCAGTCAGTTTAAGTGGTTTCTTCAGAATCGCTCAGTGTATCAGCGATCACTGTATTATACTGCAGTAATAACCCCAATGTCTCAGTGTCCTGGAACAACAAGACTCATTCTTGCTCATATTGCGAGTCTAGTATAGTGTCTGAGGTTGGGTGTGGCTCTGCTCCGTGTATCTTTATTTTAGAATCCAGCCTAAAAAACAGTCCTAAATAGGAATTTATCGTTCTCATGACAGAGAGTTAAGAACAGTGATTGATCTACCAAAGGCTCCTAAAGCTCTTCTGGGTTGTAACAAATGTTATGTCAACTCACAGTCAATTGGACAAAACAAGCCATATGGCCATGCTTGAAGTTAAGCAGGTAGGAGTCTGTGCTCTTCCCGTAGAGAGGCACCTCCAGTCTCATATCAATGAATAGGAATGAACAATTGGGAAAAAAATAATTAGGGGCATTCATAAAATTACCTAATGAGCAGCAGAGCTGGAATTAAAACGGAATTTCTTCTTAACCCAGATTCCATGTTGTTTCCGCTGTACCAAGTGGTCTACTATGGGAATCTCACTGGAGGTTTATTAACTTTGGTGACATGAGCCTTGAGTAAAATTCCAAGGCTTTGATTCCTGAAAGTGCAGGAGAAGGAAGAACTGAGAACCCCATCTTGTCACTTAACAGAACAGGATTGCAAGTGTGTGTCAGGAAAGTCTTGCTCTGTAGTCTGTCAGTGTAATTGGCATGAAAAACCTACTCTGTTTCTGCAGCCCTTATTGCTCCAGTAAATCTCCCACTGTACCTCCCATTACCCCTCACTTAAAGCACCGATTATTCCTTTATCAGAGCTCAGCCACAAGTAGGTCATGAATTTTTATGGCTTTTCCAGATCTCATAAGGCAATGGGAAGCATCCATTTAAACAGAATCACTAAACTATACCACAGGTTTATGGCCTGATGTAGCATTTGCTGGTTTAAAAGAAGCCTTACCCACTCACCCTTTCTTTGAGCATTTAGTTTCCTCTTTGAAAGAAAGGAAATTTCAAGTCCCTACTTTCAGCCTCTCTAGTAGTCACTCTGTGAACTGTGGCCAGGTCATGTAATCTGAATGATCCACCTTTGAAAATCACTGCTACCTAGGATAAAAATTATCTCAGTCTCCTACAGTTCTGTTGGAATATTTATTCTGCTTAATGTATATGTACCTTTATTCAGCAGTTTATTCACCAAACATTAACTGTATAACTATTGTATGTCACACAATGTACTGGGCATGACTGTGAACCCCTCAGCTTTTAATCCTATCACTGTCAGCTGCCCCTTGATAAAGAGAGAAGAAACTGCTGTTCTTGAGTGACTTCAAAGCAATTTCATGTACATTGCCTTCTTTGACTGTCCGTGTTTTTTACCGTGGTGCAGAGTCATCTCACTTGAACATGCCATATCTGAAATGTTCTTGAGTTGTGTTCGCAGCCTCAGTAATACTATTGAGCATAATTGGATGTATGGATCTAAACACAGAGCTTAATTAATGAGGAAAGAAACATGGTCCCCAAACCAGTTCAATTTCTGCAAATAACCAAGGTATTTTCTATTAACAAGATTCTTCTAAAAACATCCTGATGTTAAGTAGCTACTCTTAGCTTACACATAATCAGATTCTTTCCTCCTGAGTTTTTACCCTATGAACTGGAGACATACATACACATAGTTGACTTTCCATCTGGATTTTTACAGATATTTTAAAATTCAACATGTCTCAAAGAAAATTCACTACGTCTCACATCCACTTAGTCTAAATTTGCTCATCTTCTACTCTTTGTTTCTTGGCCAATGTAAAATCATTCACCCCTTCACCAGCATTTGTTACCTGAGACACATTCTTGACTCTTCATTCTACTTTACCTTCCCCATCTAATCAGTCACTAAATTTTCTTTTCTTCCTAGAATCTTTCAAATCAGTAGTGTTCACTCCATTCTCACTGGTTCAGCCTTTCTTTACTGGATCTTACAATACCTCCTCTAACAGGGATCTTTTTGTCTTCAGTCTGACCCTGTTCAGCCTGCCTTAATCAGTATTTCCATAGCGACCTTTCTACATCCAAGTCTGATCATGTTTCTTTCCTCTATAAAGGTCTCCGTTGGTCCTTCAGTATGTTCAGTGGAAAGGCCTTCCCTTTCAGCCCGGAATGACAAAAGAATACATGCTAATGAATACTTATTCCTATGCCAATTTTTATAATTATACTTCCTATCCCTCAAAATGCACTCTATAAATCAATCATGTCCATAGACATGCCTATTTTCTGAAATCATCCTTCCTAAAATTCCCACATAGGCTACTCTGTCTCCTTTTAGAAAACTTCTGCCCAATCCCAGAGACTTAGTTCAAATATATATTCCTAAGGGAAGTGCCCTGAAATCCCATCAGGCTGGACTGAGCCCTTCCACATTTGGACCTCCACAGGGACTTGAACTTCACTTAATTTCCTAATCTTTTAATCTTCTCTATCAGACTGCCAGTTCAGAGAAAGACAGCATCATATCTTACAATATACACCTTGTTTTTACTGTTTACTTAGATTTTGTATTCTTTATCTCATTGATCCTCCAACCCCATCAGACAGGTTGCTATTATCCAATTCTAGAGACAATAGGGTTACCTCATGTTTCAAGATTGTACAGCTAGTAAGTGGAAGACCTGTAGGTCCACACCAGGTATCCTCACAATCACACACTGTTTGCTAATACACTTCTTTACTGTTTGCAACACTAGCAGTGGCCCATGCCATGAAAACAGGAGGGGCTTAGAAGAGGGCGTCTGGTCAGAATGGCAGTCTAGCAGATTTGCTGTCAATCTGTATTTTCAAGGCAAGAACAGATGTTGTATTTGGATTGTGTTATACATCATTAAAAATTGTAATGTTTTCTGAAGCTACTTTTATTCACATATCTTATAGGATTGAGAAAAATCTTAGTCTATATCAAAAATACATTATCATTATTATGGTCTTTTTTTTGAAAAGGGAGTTTTAGGGACTGGTTGGAAATTGTGAGGAGGACTTCTTTGGTGGTGGCTACTATAAAAGCCTTAGTGGATTACCAGGAATAGATTAGAAGTCCAGCCTGAACCTTATAAGTTTTGCTCTAGCAGAAATGCTTTCACCAGGTAAATGCTTGGGGTTCTGGTCTCTGGTTGAATGCAAATGGCTGTAAGATGTGTCTGCATGGACATTTTTGCACTTAGGAAATAAAATCACTTCTGATGTTGTCTATTCTGCTGTTTAGTGACCTCTGAATTAAGGCAGATACATCACAGATTCCTTCTGGAGTTTAGAACTAAAGAACTGTTTTTCCTCAAGATGTGCTAACCTTTCTTTTATCACTGTGAGAGTTATGGAATCTAATATTTCCCAACTGTGGGCTATGAATCAGAATTATCCAGGGAATGTGAAAAATATACTGATTCCTAGATTCAATCCATAGAAATTCTGATTGAAAGAGCAGAGAGGGAATGAAGGATCTGTTCATTGTTGGCAGCTTGCTACCCAGGCTCTTCGCGGTGCACTGATTAAACCACTGTTCTCACCATTAACCTCTAATAATTTTAATCTGAGGTGTGGCTGCTGCTTCTGCTGTCAATGCTGGGCTGAGGAGGCTTCCTCCTGATCTCTAACTTGGTATAGAAGACAATGTATGCCTCTAAACCTTGGCATTTTTTCTCCCCTGGCCTGAGGCTGCTTGGTCATGTGAAAGGTGAGCCCTGGGGCTGAAGGAGCTCAGGCCCCAACCCTCTGTCCTCAGTGTGAGTGGCTGGGACTGCATCTGTGTCTGTAGGCATGTAAATGGAGACTCTGGTACACAGGGAAGAGTGTCATCTCAGGTGTTTATGGGTTAGCAGAGTGCTGATTGGAAAACTGAAGCTCTAAGAAGTGGATTTGCCCAAGGTCACCAAAAGCTGGTGGCAGAGCCCAAATATGAGTCCAAGTCACTTGACTCTTAGACTAGTGCTTACTCTTCTACTGGCTGTGACTGCCATGGGAAATGAGAAGGATCTCCCTGCCTCAGATCCTGTAGGAAGGGACACAAAACATAGGATTAGAGCGACTGCTGCATATTAAAAATCAGCCCTTTGTCTGTCTTTGAACGCATCCACTGCTTGCGCTTCCCTTATTAGGACAGAAACTTCCCAGGAGAGGAACAGAAGGAAAATGAGAAGGATTCATGGAAGCTCTATATTGGGGACAGTTTTTTTTTTTTTTTTTTTTTTATTTCAGGTTAACATGAACCTGCTTATTTGCTCTGTATACTTAGTGAATATCAAATGCGACTGATTTATGCTACTTTCCCTAACTGGCATTCTAATGGATCCACAAGAGGAAAATACAATATTTAATAAAATAAAATGTGACAAATGAACTCTTTGAGTGAAACCAGCCAGATTAGTGAGAGTTACACATGCAGCATAAGGAGGAAGGAGGTTCTGAGAGCTGGAACGAGGCCGAGGTGAACGTTGTGATGGGTTTTGAGATTTTTTAGAAATGTTAAATTGAGGGGATTTGACCATATTATACATAATCTGATGTCTCCATGTATACATTTCATCTTCACTTGCCATTCTTTTGTGGCTTCTCATTTGCTGCAGTCGGAGCAGGGTTCCCTATTATGTAAATAAGGGAATGAGACAGATGGTGCCACAAAGCAATGAATTCATTTGGGGGGAGGGCTTTAATTATGGATGGGTGGGCCCGGCTGTGTTTTGGGTTCAGCAAACGTCCCAAACGTTATGGGATTGGCAAAACCCCAGATGCAGTTTTCCAGGCACATTTTAAAATCCTGTCATATTTTCAGGGGAATTGAAGTTGGGAATTGAACTTGTTCTTTATTAAATTCCTCAAGTTGCTGGCCCTAACTTTTAGCTTTTGAAACTGTGGAGGAATTTGAGCAGTGCTTTAAGGAGTTGGCCTACAATTTTTTAAGACTAAGATGCCTCATGGATACTATTGATGTTTTGAATAGTCTTGTTTATTGAGTCTTTAAAAACTGGAGATCCAGATTAATATGAGGAAATTAAAATTATTTACAATTCTAGAAGATGATTGCTATCAATTTGTTGTACATTGAATTGTAGCATTTTTATTATATGTTTTATACAATTGAAATCACACTATGCTTGCAATTTTATATCATGTTTGGTCACTTAATACTAGATCATGATCATTTCCTGTATCACTTTTATTTATAATATTTGTGAACATATAGTACTTTACTGAATTTATGACTTTGTCACTTGAAACAATTACAAATATATATTTTAGTTGGTGTTTCTTTCACTCAGAGTAGAATAAACTAGAGCTTTAATCAGTCTTTTTGTTTATATCCTTGGTTGATTAACTGGTAGAAACAGATTAACAGAATAATCAGAAATGGCAATGGGGATTTTGGGGGGTGCTATTTAAGGTCAGTGTCAATGATAAATTGATTAAAATCATGTGGCAAGTTCACAGTCAAAAGTAGAAGGTCAAAGAGAGACCCAAGGCAGACTAAGCTGAGAACATGGTATACACAAAGGATACTTGGAACTTTGGATATTAACACATAAAAAGCGAAATGCAAGTAGGTGAAAACTTAAGAAAACACAGTAGACCATTAGCCATTGTAAATTTGGCATCCAGGGATTCAGCTATTCACAAGGGACCTTGCAAGACCAGGATATGGGCGATTTATCATTTTGCTGCAATAGCACTTTGAGTCTCATGGGTTTGTAAGGCTTGCATTTTGACTAAGCCACTGAATCTGCGAATGTAGCCAGCCACCCAGCTTTTGTGTTTCAGTTTTGTGGTTCCACACTTTTTGAGGAGAACTTAGTAATTCTCAATTCTCATAATGTGATAAATTGTTTCTTTGTAAAAACAAAACAAAACAAAAATAACAACTAGCTAAGGGAAGAACATCAACTGCAAGAGCTGGTGCTGAAAGGGAATAGAAAATAAGCCTAAGTGATGGTCCCTTGCCAGGAAGCTGAACCCTTGGATTCATTAAGGAATGGAATGTCACACTTGGCAGTACTGTGGTTCTATGACACAAACGAGTCCACCAGATGCTCTCTACAGCATTAAGAAAAAGATATTTGTGATTCCACTTCAGGCAGCACTCTACTCTGTGCAAATACTGCTCATTAAGTAAATTATTAAAGCACAACTTAAATGTTTCAGTTTTTCATTATCTCTTTTTTCTGGGAGAAATTATATTAGAGTGATATTTCTAAATGTGCCAATTCACTAAGACCTTGGACGTGTCAAGGATTCATCTTAGCTAAATCCCTTTTAGTAAGAATTTACACTGAGTCAGTTTCAACTCTGACAAATTCTGAATTCCCTGTAAATTCCAGGCAAGTGAGGTAGAATGAAAATGACCTGTTGAGGATAGAGCAATGAATTTATTGTGCAACATGTGATTGGCATGGACCAGTGATTCACATCTCAGATGGGCAAAAAGAAATCTGTCTGCATTTGAGTGTTGGATGTACCTGTGACTGATAGAGTGACAAAAAGAGGATCATTTAAAGCCAACCATGCAAATTTGTTTTGGTGTTGCTTTGGAGCTCCACAAAACAGCTGGACCTAAAAGAAATCATACTGAAGTCAACTTTAAAAGCAATAAAAATGGAAACTATTGCCCAAAGAATATACCTAGCCCTCACTTGTCACAGGCAAAATTCTGGAAGAAACAAAGTTAGCTTCAAAATCTTCCTACTGAGTTGAGTCCAGTGGATCAAAGTTGAACCCCAGCTCAGTTCATTAAAATTTATTCTACCTTGTTCATTTCACCTCTCTGAGCCTCAGTTTTTTCATGTGCAAATTAGGGGCAGAGTGATGATTAGGGGCAGCACAACTGACTTTTCAAGATATATAATAAACTCTTGCTTCATATATTCCATATATATATATATATATGTTCCATATATATATATATGTATTCCATATATATATATATATATATATATATATATTGCATTTTAGGTTTAGGGGTACATGTGAAGAAGATGCAAGATTGTTGCATAGGTACACACATGGCAGTGTGGTTTGCTGCCTTCCTCCCCATCATCTATATCTGGCATTTCTCCCCATGCTCTATTACATCCACGTACGCTCAATATCAGAGAAGAAGGTGCCTATTTCCCCTGGAAGGATCAGACAGTTACCTGCAAAGTGGCCTGAAGCCAGAACTTTCTTTCATTGTTTTCTACAATTCTGACATGCTCACAAGTCCTTGCACTGTCTGGCAGCAGCAACATCTCCAGCCTGGTCCACTACTCTCTCCCTCACCCTGTGAGCTTCAGTGTCACTGGCCTTCTTCATAATCCCTGCCCACATCAAGGCTTTGGGCTCATGCCGCCCCATCTACATCCCCGTCCACCACTGCCTCTCCAACCTTTTACCTACGCAGCTCCTCCTCATCTTTCAGCTCTCAGCTCGTGCTTCACTTGCCTTTGTGCTAAGCTCTTTAAAAACTGTGATTTTTTTCTTCAGAGCACTTATCTAGCTTCTGCAACTAACTCCTCTCCCTTCCTCATTAGGTTCTAAATTTCCTGAGATCAGGGTCCATTTGATTCTTCTGCCCATGATAGGAACACCAACACTTTGTACAAATACTCAAAATATTTGTTGAATAAATAAATAAAATTTAAAAATTCATGCCAATTTTAAAATTTGTTTTCATAATATACCTCTTTCAATACCTGTTTGAAAGAAAACATACTGTTCAAAATAAGCTTTAAGTCAAATCAGGAAGTTGTGTCAGGCTTCGTCTTCATTGTTAGTGATTCAGTGCTGCCCGCACCTTAGTGTATGTCTGTCTTTCCCCCAATTTGAGAACAGGGAAATGACACTGAACAATGGTAGCTGAAGTTATCCTTATTATTCTGCTGCTGTCTTCTCCTGCAGGATCAGATAGTTACTGGCATCTATATACAAGCATTAAATAAGAGTTATCACCTCATCAAAGCCATGATCATCTTTAAATAACGATTTTTCCTGAATCTGTTTCAGAAAGAGTCCAAGTAGAGTAGATTCACTTCAATAATAAGCATATAAAGTTGGTTCCTGCTGAAAAGAAGTTCTTCAGGTACAGCTGACAAATTGGCCACTTCCTCTTAGATTTCAACTTCATAACTTACGGTTTATATGGCATATGAGCCGTTCTTGTAAAGGAATGACCTCTGTTGAGGTCAGTTATGACTTTCTCTGTATATAAAAATAAGAAAATGTAAATCCCTGGAAGATTATACAGATAAGTATTTCAGGGTGAATCTTCTTGTTCCATTTATGCCCTCCATCTTTCCCAGAAAAAAATGTGAAATATTTTTACCACAGTCAAGGCAATCTTTGCCTCCCACCTAATTTCTTAAGATAAATAATACCAAAAAAAAAAAAAAAAAAAAAAAAAAAAAAAAAAAAAAAAAAAAAAAAAAAAAAAAAAAAAAAAAAAAAAAAAAAAAAAAAAAAAGATGAGGACTCAGATGGACAGTGAACAAAATAATAAAAATATGTCCACTGATGCTCTTCTACCTTCCACATTATTTTTCAAACCCATTTTATTATGAGAGCCATTTTTCCAGGGATGAAGCTTTTCAAGCCATTCTAATACATATGTTTTGCTATGGAAGATATTATAGTGTAAGGACTATAAATGTGGTTCCTAAATCACACTGCCTGAATCAGGTATACTAACCGATTTTATTTAGCCTTTTAATGCCTCCATTTTATCATCTGTAAAATGGGATTATAGTAGGATCCATCTCATAGGATTGTGTAAAGTGACAGATATGGACTAAACTAATGGTGCTCTTCTGGGAGACTATTGTTGAAAGAGTCTCCAGAGGAAATAATGGAGGCAAAGTTCGGATTCAAGTCCAGGTCTGGCCATCCTGAGATAATTAATAACTAAAGTAGAATTTTGTTGTAAAAGAGTGGAAACTACTCCTGGGAAAGAAAATATGTGAAAACTTTTTTTGGCTCATTTATTGAACTTTATTGAGTCATTCATACCTCTGTTCAATCGCTTCCTAAGAGCTAGATCTAATAAAGGAAGGCAACAATTTTGTTTTTCTACACTGCTGTAGGAAAAAAAATCAATGTATTTGATATTTTTCTTTATATGATCTTCTTTCTAATTAAAGTAAAATGGTATCTCAATTTTTAAAGTTGGATATTGCTTGACTAATATGAAGTTATTAAAATAATGATGAAGACACAGAAAATAAAATTTATATTTTAATAATTGATTCAGAAAACATTTACTGAGATACCATTCTTTGTCAGGCCCTGTGCTAGGCTCTATGCATATAGACAGGAAATGTGGCCCCATTAGAAGTAGTTTAAATAAAACAGTCAGATACATAAACAGTCAAGTAATATATAAATATTATCACAGAAATGAATACTGAGGTTTGAAGACTCAGGGAAAGTATTCCTGAAGAGGCTTATGGCTGAGCACTTTTTAAGGGCAAGGTTTGGTTTACCAAGGCCAGTGGGAAGAGGAAGTCAGCTGGCAGAAAGCATGAAGCTTGAGAGATCAACATTGTGTTCAGAGAAATGTCAATGGTTGGGCCACAGAGAAAAAATGACAAATGGAGAATGAATTTAGTAAGAAACTAAATCATAAAAGTGAGGAGTTAGGGTTTTAAATTGAGGGTCGTGAGAAGTTAATTAAGAAAACCACATGAACTGATTTCCAATTTTTAAACCTCCATGTGACAAAAGTTTGCAGGAAGAAGTGAGGAGAGATAGTTGAGTTATGGAATCCATAAGATGATTGATACAATTCTGGCATGAAAGAGGAAAGGTCTCCAGTATCATATGTTAAATATAAACTTATATTTTCTTCTCTTACATAATGGAAAAGAAATAGCCCATTTTTGATTAGTTCATTCTTTAGTTATGTTCTTACTCTTAATCTACTCTGCAAAGGAAGGAGGAGGGACAAGGATTTGAGGACTATTTCTTAGCAATTAAGTACTATGACAATTGCCTTTACATGTTAACAAGAAGATAGGCATTCTTTCTAACCATTTTCTGCTGAAAACTGCCTGAACCACGTTGGTTGTGAATATTTGTCCCTTTGTGTGAAGATATTCTCAAAGTGAGACCATTGAGTTTAGAACTTTGGAATGTCATTAGAACAGCAACAGTTCTGCTCAATATTGTTCTTATTCCCTGACTCCATACCTCAAACCATTCATTTGTGTTGTTCATCATACATATCAGCTCTCCCATTTTGAGGGAACATGGTAGAATTGCATGCTCTTGCTCCTTTTTGCTTGGGTGGAACCACAGGACTAGTTCCAGCCAATGGGTTTGAGTGGAAGTCATAATACATGTCCCTTCAAAGCTGGATCATTTAGTTGCCACTGCGAGCTACTCCACAGCTCTCTCTTCTCAGTCATGTTGTCCTGATATCCTGAGCCATGAGGATGATGATAACATGAGAGTAAAGCTCTAAACTGATCCACAGTGGACATGTTGTACAAATTAAGATAACCAAGGGTTACTACATGTATAACCAAGTAATAACCCTTGATTACCTTAATTTAGAGTTTCTCAGTCTCAATCCAACTAGTCACATTTAGGGCTGGGTAATTTTTTCTTAGGGGGTTGAATTGATGTGATTTGACTCTGTGACTCCACCCAAATCTCATCTCGAGTTGTAATCCTCACGTGTGGCAGGAGGGACCTGTAATCCCCAAGTGTAGAGGGATGGAAGCAATGGGATTATAAGGGTGGTTCCACCATGCTGTTCTCATGATAGTGAGTGAATTCTCATGAGATCTGATTATTTTATGAATGGTAGTTTTTCCTGTGCTGTCATTCTCTCTTGACCACTGCCGTGTAAATGTGCCTGCGTCCCCTTCCACCATGATTGTAAGTTTCCTGAGGCCTCCCCAGCCATGTGGACCCATGTGGAATCTCTTTCCTTTATAAATTACCCAGTCTCAGGGAAGTTCTTTATAACAGTGTGAAAATGGACTAATACAGGGTGGAGTGATGTGAAAGAGCTCTTTTGTCTATAGGATGTTAAACAGTAACCTTGGCAGTTTCTCATGTGTTGTCAGTAGCACCCACTTCCCCACTTGTGACAACCAAAACTGCCTTCAGACATTGCCAGATGGGGCTATGGGAAAAATTATTCCTGGTTGAAAACCACTGTTTTGAACCACTAAGATTTTTGTTCATTGTGGCAGAATGACCTAGCTAGGACTGGTACATACTCCAATTCCTTGCTTTTATCTTTTGCTCCTTCTCTTGTAAGGTTAATTCTTCATATATACTTTTGATCTGTGAGACATTATATTGTATATCTTAACCATTTTTGACTTTTTGTGCATTTAAAGCTATCATTCAGTTCAAATGCTATTAAAGCTTGTCCTTTCATGATCTCTACTCAACCTAGACAAAGTAGTTTCTCACAATAAAAGTGTCTCTTGGCAACAGTTGTCATTAAAACAGGTTAGGATTTTTTTTATTGTATCCTAGTTTGATTTGTTAACAATCCCCAGACTACTACCACAAACTGGTTCATTTTGGTTTACTTGAGGACACACACAAGGTAATCAGGAAAGTTCTTATTTTGACCAACTTGCAAACAAATTGTGCAGGCAGTAAATATTCATAAGAAAATATAAATCATAGTACACTCTGTGTATTATTTTACCACATAGGTGAAGTCTTTAAATGATACCTGACTCATAATAAGTACTCAATACATGTTAGCCATTGTTATTATAAACATTATTATTTTTATACCATTTTAAAATTGTGTTGAAATTCCTGATTTATTTCCGTTTCCTGTACTACACAGTGAAACTCTTCAAAAACAAGGACCATGTCCTACTTGACCTTGAATTCCCAATGTCTGACTCTCTGATACAAGGAAGAAATATTGAATGAGTGAATATAATTTAAAGTCAAAGTGGAAGTGACAACATATTTAATTTGGATTTAGACGAAGAGAGCAAGCTTTGGATTAAAGTATTCTAGAGATACTTCATGAAGTTGCTTTTTGTAAGCCAAGATTGAAGAATTTAGGTGAAAAGTCTTTGTACTTAGAGAATAATTTCCATAGTAGATTACTTTGTTTATTTTTAGAAATAAATGGTATCAGTAATACAGTGTGAGTTAAATTGAAACTTTGGGTCCAAGACCTGCATGGGAGCCTTATCTCCAACACTTACAGTCTGTGCAGGAAAACATACTCTTTCAGACCCTTGACTCCTCCATCTGCAAAGTAATAATCATTAATAATATCTATTCTGTACACATCACAGAAATGTTATAAAGATCTCCATGATGTATATAAAAACACTGATAAAGTGCCATTAAGTGAAGTGTATGAGTGAAACTGGTTTATAGATACCAATGAAGAATGCCTGGAGACTAAACAAAGGTCTTGCTGAGCATCTGGAACTAGGTCTGCAGAGACATGTGGAAATGACTTATGTTTCATACCTGGGCAACTAAGAGTAAGATGACAAAGTAATAGATGCATTAGCTTACCAGTGACAGGAAACCTGAGTCCCAGCCTTTGTAGCACTTAGTAATACTTGGGAATAGACAACAGAAGTGTGGCAATGCAAAATCCAACCCTAGCCTTTCAGTCACCAAGAGGCTCAGAAGGTTGGGTGTTCTACTGTCCTGTTATGATTTTCTTCCTGCTCGAGATCATCCTGACTACAGGTAGGCTCCATGCCAATTTGTTACCCTATTTGAGGCAAAGATAAAATGATTTGAGAAAATCTCACAAATGACTTATTGAAAAGGAAGAAAAATCCTATGGCGAGAAAATGAAGAATGAGAAGGGATTGGAGATGAATACCAAAAAATTGACAAAAAGGCACTTGAACCTTAGAGAAAATTAGATGGAATCATAATCCTGTAGCTATTACATGTACAGGAGGATTTTTCCCATGAAAATCAAGTGTTTTATGGAAGTGTTACTCCATAGAAAATGACAACAGTTTACAAGTATGCAAGAAAATTTCTAGAGAAGGAGCAGATTTTGGTGGTTTGTGATATCCTTTGGCTTCCTTTGGACCTGATGTGGCCAATCAACAGACAGGCTGTGGTTAGAGAGTTTGCAAAACCCTGCCTGAGATGCTCCTTAAACCCAGTGACTACTTTTCTCTCCAGCTGCCTTGCGCTGGCAAATGGCATGCTTAAATGGTGAAAGGCTTGATCTCTATTTCAAAATATTTGGCATACTCACACAGAAGATGGAAGAAACTATTTTTGATGGCTTCAGAGGAAAGATTGTGTACTAATAAGAGGTAGGTTTTAGCTCAATATAACAAATATCTTTCTAAATGTGAAGGTGCTCTGAAAGTTGAATGAGCTGCCTGATGTAACGATGTTCCTCCTGTTACTATAAGTGCTTGTAAAGGAGATAGATAAATATCCACTTCGGTGGATTACTGTGGGCAGGAGCTTTCCAGTTCAACATTTCTATCACTTTAGTTCCATCTTCCACCCAGCATAGAAATTTCCTCCATAGCATCTTTGGAAAATGAGTGTATATTTGTTAAGTGTGCATACTACCAGCTGCAGCTTGATCTTATAGAGGCTACAATTCATTGATTTATAGAACAACTTTCTTGGAAAAGGTTTAGGGAATGATTTCCAGAGTGCAGGTAGAAGAACTTCATTCAACCAACAAATTACAGGAAGAATATCCCTCCATTTGAGAATGTACTGAGAAAGATTCAACTTCTAGTACTTACTGTTTCTGTTTTATCTTCTATTAAAGATATAAAATTATTGTGTACTGATTATGTTAATGTTTAGAACCTTATAATTTGAAGTCTTCTCACATTTTAAACATTTTATTTAGACTTCGGAAAACTGCATTATTATGCCGTTTAACAGGGGAAGACAATCAGAAAACAGTAGATACTAAAACTTGAATTTTCCTCTTTGTGATGAGACTGTGCTAAAGACTTTGCATGCTTTGCTTCTAAATCCTATAATACATCTACAAAGTGATCATCATTCCCCTTTTATTCCCAGGAAGCAGAAGCTCACAGTAGTAAAATAGACCAAGGTATGAAGCAGCAGGTCTTATAAATTGGGTCATGACTAGCAGGATAAAAGATCAAATATTCAGATAAAAAATATAAGAAACAAGAGTTTAGGGTTTATCAACACTTAATAAAACGTGAGGATGAAATGGTTTCTGATCTCAGGAGCTCATGATTTAGAAGGACCTGGGTCATCTGTCTGCTTTTTGGCCTAGGAACCTCAGCAACCAGCCCAGAACTTCATCTAATGTATTTGATGTAATCTCCACACTAACCTTGCAAAAAGGCATGTAGAGATTGAAGACTTGCCAAAAGCCACACAGTTACTGAATAGCAAAGTCTGAACCTGTAATTCTACTGAAATGTAAATTCTACTGAAGTCAAATTCCATATTCTTTCCAAATCTCTAAACTTAGCTGAAAATTAAATTCAATAAATGTTGTTATTCTCATAAAAATTAATTGACTCTTTGCCTATAAAACCTGGTTCCATCTTTTTCCGTGTCACTCAAAAGCTCAAGTTTTCAACAAATAAACTCCCACTTAAAAAGAAAAAGGATTTCTAGCTATTTTCCACATTCCATCTCAGAATTCTTCTTCTTTTACTCACCCTGGACTTCTGTCCCTTCTCCTTTCAAAAGAGGCCATGTGTCTTCATCCTAAGGTGAACTCCTTTACTGAGTTTGACTCAGATGAGTATAATAAAGCGAATACTTGTGGAATTAGGACCACTGCCTGACTCCAGGTTCTGCTGCTGGTTTCTGGTAATATAGGGTCACTTTCCCATGCAGGGCAATTTTTATTGTGTGTATGTTTGTTTGTTTTCTTTTTAGAGAGAATTCACTATATCTAATTTAACTATGATAACAACTCTTGACTTAGATACTATTGTTATATTGAATATATTGTTATGTTAATCATTTATGAAACTGAAACTTTAAGAGAATAAGAAATTTAGCTAGTAGCACACAGAAAGTAAGTGATAAAATCACAATTTATTCCCAAATATGTCAGAACGTATTGAATGCTCTAACCTGTGTCTTCCCTTCCCCAAATTCCTATTCTATAAATTGAAAGATTTGGTTCAATCAAGTTTATTTTATTTCTAGTGATGTTTCTTTTAAAAAAATGATATAAGGAACTCAAATATATAAGGAAAAAAGGCATTGTTTGGAGTATTTTTTGTGCTCAAATATGTACTTATTTATATAGATTTATGTATATATTTAATGTATACCTATTTAAAGTCAACCAAAATATTTCAAAATTATAGGTCAATAAATATAAGTTTGAAATCAGGGGTTGTAAAGGATAATTGGTGTCTGAATCCAACTATTCCATCGATTTGCTTTGGTTTCATGGCACAAAAATCCTGATTGAGATAGAGAAGTTATTTACAAAGGATAACAGTTTTTCCGTGGCTAAGCTTATTCTTTGATTAACAATTAGTCAAGAAAAAGAAATAATAAAATATTTTTTCTCTGGGTGAACTCACCAACATCGAATAGCTCCTCACTTTGCATTACTGGGCAAGTGTTTCATTTGAGGAGTATTAATAAACTGGCTTCTATAGAATTGGTTTAAATGTCTTTGGAAGGAAATACTTTTCAAATATATCTGATAACAATATAAGATTTCTCAGTTATTTCATTTAAAAACTCAGATGCCTTAGCACCTCTGTCTGTCATATTTCAAGACTGTAAAAATCTACCTTGTTATTTATTCAGGAGAAATTTCAAGTTCCAGTTTCCTTGCTGACACCTTATTTGCAATTATAAGCATGAAAACACCAGGATTCTGAAAAGCTGTTTTATTTTTGCTAGCGACTTAATAAATAGAGCTCCTTCACTGATAAACACAATTTTTTTTCTTCCTTAAAATCTTTGAAATATATATATATTCTAGCACCTTGCCTTTAGCTCATCATAAAACCTTTCTGTAAAGAAGGGTATTTTGGAACATACTGCCAATGTAATCACTAGCAACTCTGAACAACTGCAGTTTTAAGGCTACATCTTAATACAACCGATTGTTTACATGGCCAGATCCAACACTGTTTAGAAAGATGCTTGCGTGTTTGTGGGAAGTTAACACCTAGTGTTTGCCTATACAATGCCATCAAACAGTCATTAGACTATTTGAACACATTAGATAGTAGCTTTAAAGCAAGCCATTACATTCATGCTTTTCCCAGACATTATTTTCACATCAATTACTCTTTGACCAGTTTAAAGTAAACTATCTTCTTTGTTTTCATCTGTTGTGAACCCAGTATAGAAAAATAAGAATCATGTTGAAAGCCACACTATTAGTGGTAAAGCTCACCAAAAAGTTCACGAAGTGACTGCTTTTACTAATCCATTCTGTATTTTGGATGTTAAAAGTTTCACTCCCATGTAGTCATATCAACAGAAAATGGGACCAAGTGAACTTCAGGACTTCACACAACAGAATTCAAGAACTATAAAATGAGATAATTTCCAAGTTTCCTTCCCGTACCAACTTTCTATGTTTATGGCTATTTGACTGTGATCATATTACTTTCTCCTTTTTCTCTGAAGTTTCTAATTCTCTTCAGTCATTTAATTTTAGTCTTCTCCACTGCCTCCTTCCTATCAGAGAATATGCACATTTGAAGTATGGCAAGTCTTATTTGACTTTAACTTAATTTAAATGTAGGTAGCCACATGTGGCTAGGGTCTACCATGTTAACCAGTGTAGATATAGAATAATATGTGCTTTTATAAATTATTAATATAAAACAATCAATGGAAGAATAAATTCAAAAGGCCAGTAAATATATGATAACTCAGATATCAGTTTTCAATTTGCAATTGACAAAAAACAAGATTGGCAGTATATATTTTAGTTAAGATGGGAGAAAATGGATTCTCTCATACTCTCTTGGTGGGAGGGTAATAGTAGGAACTTAAGAGTCACTCTGGAAGTATTTATTACCATTTTTTTCAATTATCTTTGGTAAATCATTTTAATATTTTCTTTTTTATTATTATACTGTAGGTTCTAGGGTACATGTGCAGAACATGCAGGTTTGTTACATAGGTATACGTGTGCCACGGTGATTTGCTGTCCCATCAGCCCGTCATCTACATTAGGTATTTCTCCTAATTCTATCCCTCCCCTAGTTCCCCATCCCCTGACAGGCCCTGGTGTGTGATGTTCCCCTCCCTATGACCATGTGTTCCCATTGTTCAACTCCCACTTATGAGTGAGAACATGTGGTGTTTGGTTTTCTTTTTGTGTTACTTTGCTGAGAATGATAGTTTCCAGTTTCATCCATGTCCCTGCAAAATACATGAACTCATTCTTTTTTATGGCTGCATAGTATTCCATGATATATATGTGCCACATTCTCTTTATCCGGTCTATCATTGATAGGCATTTGGGTTGGATCCAAGTCTTTGCTATTGTAAACAGTGCCACAATTAACATACGTGTCCATGTGTCTTTATAATAGAATGATTTATAATCCTTTGGGTATATACCTAGTAATGGGATTGCCAGGTCAAATCGTATTTCGAGTTCTAGATCCTTGAGGAATTGCCACAGTGTCTTCCACAATGCTTGAACTAATTTACACTCCCACTAACGGTGTAAAAGTGTTCCTATTTCTTTACATCCTCTCCAGCATCTGTGGTCTCCTGATTTTTTAATGATTGCCATTCTAATTGGCATAAGATGGTATCTCAGTATGGTTTTGATTTGCATTTCTCTAATGACCAGTGATGATGAAGTTTTTTTCATGTTTGTTGGCTGCAAAAATTCTTTTGAGAAGTGTCTGTTCTTTGCCCACTTTCTGATGGTGTTATTTGTTTTTTTTAAATTGTAAATTTGTTTAAATTCTTTGTAGATTCTGGATATTAACCCTTTGTCAGATGGGTAGATTGCAAAAAATTTTTTCCCATTCTGTTGGTTGCTGGTACACTCTAATGATAGTTTCTTTTGCTGTGAAGAAGCTCTTTAGTTTAATTAGATCCCATTTGTCTATTTTGGCTTTTATTGCCATTGCTTTTGGTGTTTTAGTCATGAAGTCCTTGCCCTTGCCTATGTTCTGAATGGTATTGCCTAAGTTTTCTTCTAGGGTTTTTATGGTGTTAGGTCTTATGTTTAAATCTTTAATCCATCTGGAGTTAATTTTTGTATAAGGAGTAAGGAAGGGATCCAGTTTCAGCTTTCTGCGTATGGCTAGCCAGTTTTCCCAACACCATTTATTAAATAGGGAATTCTCTCCCTATTGCTTGTTTTTTTCTGTCTTGTCAAAGATCAGATGGTTGTAGATGTGTGGTGTTATTTCTGAGGCCTCTGTTCTGTTCCATTGATCTATATCTCTGTTTTGGGACCAGTACCATGCTGTTTTGATTACTGTAGCCTTGTGCTATAGTTTAAAGTCAGGTAGCATGATGCCTCCAGCTTTGTTTCTTTGTTTTTGTTTTATTTGCTTAGGATTGTCTTGGCTTTGTGAGCTCTCTTTTGGTTCCATATGAAGTTTAAGGAGTTTTTTTTTGAATTCCGTGAAGACAGTCTACAGTAGCTTGATGGCGATAGCATTGAATCCATAAATTACTTTGGGCAGTATGGCCATTTTCATGATATTGATTCTTCCTAACCATGAGCATGAAATGTTTTTCTGTCAGTTTGTATCCTCTCTTATTTCTTTGAGCATTGGTTTGTAGTTCTCCTTGAAGAGGTCCTTCACCTGCTTTGTTAGTTGTTTTCCTAGGTATTTTATTCTCTTTGTGGCAGTTGTGAATGAATGGGAATTCACTCATGATTTGACTCTCTGTTTTTCTATTACTGGTGTGTAGGAATGCTTGTAATTTTTGCACATTGGTTTTTATATCCTGAGACTTTGGTGAAGTGGCTTATCAGCCTAAGGAGATTTTGGGCTGAGACAACAGGGTCTTCTAAATATACAATCATGTCATCTATAAAAAGAGACACTTTGACTTTCTTGTTTCCTAATTGAATACCCTTTATTTTTTGTCTTGCCTGATTGCCCTGGCCAGAACTTCCAATACTATGTTGAATAGGAGTGGTGAGAGAAGGCATCCTTGTCTTGTGCCAGTTTTTAAAAGGGATGCTTCCTTATCTGCAAAATGGGGATAATAGTGCCTACTTCATGAGGTTATTATACAGATCAAATAAGTTTACATATAAAAATCTTTTAAAGGAGTATATGGCACATTCTGAGCAGTGGTAATATTACTATTATTATTATTGGCATTGTTATTACAACATATTTTTGTGTACTTGCATAGGAAAATAAGTGTAAAGAGAAATATCCAAAAGAATCTACACCAAATTGTTAACATTTCCATCATCACAAAAAGTTCCACTTGATAACACTATTCTAGATATTAATCTTTGATTTTATACTTTATGTTTATTTCTTCAAGGCTGTTACTTGCTTTGTAAGGTGGTTGGTGCCTTCCATAGAATACTATGCAGCCATAAGAGGATGAGTTCATGTCTTTTGCAGGGACATGGATGAAGCTGGAAACCATTATTCTCAGCAAACTAACATAAGAACAGAAAACCAAACACCACATGTTCTTACTCATAAGTGGGATTTCAACAATGAGAACAAATGGACACAGGGAGGGGAGCATTACACACCTGGGCCTGTCAGGGGTAGAGGACCTAGGAGAGGTACAGAAGGGGGTGGAGGACTAGGAGAGGGATAACATTAGGAGAAATACCTAATGCAGATGATGGGTTGATGGGTGCAGCAAACCCCCATGGCACGAATATAACTATGTAACAAACCTGCACGTTCTGCACATGTACCACAGAACTTAAAGTATAATTAAAAAAAAGAAAAAGATGATTGATGTCTTTTGTAATGCAAATATTTTTAATTTTATGTAGTCTAATATGTTAATTTTTTTGGCTTTTTTGTTGGCCTGCCTTGTTTAGAAAAGTTGTTTAAGTAAAAAGTTGGAAGAATGAAATGATCGGGTTACACTGGGAATTTAATGCCAAGTATTATCATTTGGCTGCAGCTCAGAGGCCAATGCCCATTTAATTGGGGCCAGTGTTTCCTTGTTGTCATGACTCCCTTTGCTTCCTATCACTGCCCGTGTGCTGTTGGTGTTTTAGCCATGATTGCCTATTTGTTTTCCTTAAAGGAGAGAGCTACTTCTTGGTCCTGTGTCCCTATCAAAACTGAAAATGTCAAAGATCAACCGAAAAAAAAAATGCATTTGTGGTTTGTCTCACATCAAGCCTACTTCTCTTATTTATATTCCTGCTTACCTCTTTAGATATCTGAATTTGTGATTCATCTGCATGTCCATTCCTGTGTACCCATACCACAGTTTAAAAATTACTATGACATTCTATAATATGTTCCTTATTTTGGAGTAACTATTGTAAATACTGTTTATCTGTTTTTTAACTATATTAAACAATATTTAACAAGTGTAAATATTGTTTTTCTGTTAAATATTCTTTATCTGTTTTACTAACTCACTTAAAAGCCATATATTGAGGTCCTATTTAAAGAATAATAGCAATGATCATTGACAGTTTACTAGTTGCCATATTTTCCCAATAGTCTTGTGAATAGCTATAGATGAGGAACCTAGATCATAGACAGGTTAAACAATTTGGCCAAAGTGACACTGTTAACAGTGGTAGAATCAGAATTTGAATCCTGATACTGATATCCCAGAGCACAGCACAAACTCTGGAGCAAGTAATTCATTTTTAAGGAAAAAAAGTAAGGAAAAGAAAAATTTTTAAGTAAAGAAATGTACTTTTTCTAGGGTTCATAATTACTGTTTTTCTGTATCTTCATCAATTTTCTAGATTTTCAAATTTATTAGTTGAAATTGTTGAGTGTAGTCTCTATGAAATTTACTAGCTTTCAACATCTATTGTCATGTCTCCTATATTGTTCTTAAGACTGTTCATAGAAATCTGTTTTTTCCTCCTCTGATAATACTAGTCAGAAATCTTTCTACTTTATCAGTCTTTAAAAAGAACATGTTAAAAATTCTTATCAATATGATCTATTTTTTAAAATAGATTTTATTTTATCCTTTAAAAATCTTTAATAATTCCTAGATCACATTTCTTTTGCATTATTTTGTTTCTCCTTTAAGATTCTTGGGTGAAGGTCTGACTTGTTTATTTTCAGTCTACTGTTTCTGTTATCTGTAGTTTTATGGCTTCGCCTTTCCTTCTCTGTACCACTATGGCTTCTGATCACATGTTTTATTATGATAGGCTCTCCTTTTTATCATTTATAAATTATTTTCACATTAAATTTTGATTACTTCTTTAACCTAGCATTCTATCAAAAGGTATGCTTACATTTCCAAATAGACAGATTGTTGATTCTTCTTTGTTTTTGGATTCTGTGACAGAGAAAGCATCATGAGTTCACCCAACCCTATTTCAGGTCTCTTTTTTTCTGAGCAGGTGAAAGCTTGTACTCCCCAACACTTGTGGTTAGACAAGAACACAAGACTAATTCTGGCCAATAAAGTGTGAGCAGAAGACATGTACAAGCTGGGTCAGTGAAAAGCCCTCTTGCACAAGTCTTTGCTCTTCTGCCCTCTTGAGGGGTGAAGGCTAAGTCCTTTGTCAGGATAGCTGAATAACAGAGTGAAAGAATCTTTATGGGTGAGGAGAAGTAAATCAGGGGCATATCTAGAATGGATTTTGAAGGAAAAATACATTGTTTGGGCAACTATTTCGGGGTTTGTACCTTTACTTAGCACAGCCTATACTGATGGGTGCAAATCATTATTATCATTTCTGTCAGTATCTTCATAGTCATTGATATTTTTTCCTATCAACAAATTAGGAAACATTTCCTAAATTGTACATGGTAGCAACACAGTCAAACCAAAAATGTTCAGTGTAGGGGAAATCCAACAAACTCTTCAGTATTATCAATTTAATGAAGTAGCTACACTTGTACTTAGTCCTCTATATGCAAATGTAGTGTCCTCCATTCAGTCATTCATTTACATTTCCCAATCCCCTATTCTTTACGGGATTTTGTACTGAGCTCTTTGGAATCCCTCTATGAACAAGAGCCCACCATGGAAGAAAGTGGCACATTTTTCTAAAATTCCTGAATAAGGATGATTCAAAGCCGAAGCTTTTTCCAGCATCTATGGCCTTTGATTCCCCAAATTGCTGCATCACCCATCTTTCTCACTTCCCCCATGATCATGGTTCATTATTGAATTTTTCTAATTTTGATTATTTTTCTAATTATCTCATGTTTTGGAGGTTTTATTTTTAGCTCAACTGCTGCCTCTGATTTGAGCATTTTTTTGCACATGCTATTGTTTGCAGACACATTTTGGCTGGGATCTCATCTGATGAGCCATTTGTTAGTTCTGATTGAGTAGGTCACTTGTGGGCTCAATTAACCACTTGCCCTTCATCTGATGGTGCAAGTGGCCGATTGCACCTGCAATTAGCTAATTAAGGGTTTGGTCATTTCCATAGGCAATTTTGCCTTTATCTAATCGTGGGACTGCACAAGCTTCCTTTCATCATTTGAGCATATACCAGCCCATATAGGTGGCAGAGGATGATGACTTTTGATGAAGGTAAAGTAGTAAAAAGAAATGTAAAATGTTTGTGCTCTAACACAGTTTTCCAAATTAGATTAAATATACATATTAAAAGTCTTAAATTTGTTCTGTTCAAATTTTTAAATGGCTCTATGTAGATGTTTCTAAAATATTTTGCATAATGGGTATCTGTCTGAGTAAACATTTAGAATTCCTGAATTAATTGTGTGTGTGTGTGTGTGTGTGTGTGTGTGTGTGTGTGTGTGTACATGCACATGTTGGGGGATTATGCATGTGAACTCATTCCAAGAATTTGCAGTCCTGGTCTGAAAGAGCTGAAGGTACAACAGAACATAAATCATTCTCTCTTACAGAGAAATTATAGGGTAAAAGAAGGCTGTAAGCTCAAGAGGAGAGGAGGGAATCTATCACTCCTATCCTTTTGATAAATGCTTTACAAATAGCACTTAGTGGGCTGAATATTTCATACAAGAACCAGAGAGCAGACTGGAAGGTACATTTTTTTTTTTAACTTAATGCCGGGACAAAAGAACTGCAAACATCTCAGAACCCCTCTTCTGCCTGTAATATAAGCTGAAACCAGTTGAGTTCTTCTCATCTAGAAAGTAACCAGTTTGTAGACAACAATCAGAGAAAGCACTTATTGTCCAGAGTTTTCATTGTATATAATCTTTTGGAATCACAGCCACACAGCCAATTTCTATGGCCCATCTGTCAGGACATTGAAATTGCTTTATTATACAGAACCCGCTCACAGATTCTGTGGATTCAGTAAGGAATATTTACCGAGTGTCATCTGAGATCTCAGAGGTTCCATAAAACACTTAATTAACATACAAAATCCACTTCAGCTAAGCCCATACCTACTTTCTGAATATCAGTTACTGATTTGATTACTCCTGAGGCTTGGGTTGGCATGGGGAAAAATTGCAGAAGCTACTGGAGAACAAGCTAGAGGCAAAGCAAGGTGGGCAGCCTCTGACAGCTGCTATTTTCTCCCCCGGGGGAAAGAGCTGGTGACATGGCCCCACCACAGAAGCACAGAAAAAAGGTCTGCAGAGCTGCTTTTGTTTGTTTCTTCATCTCTCTGTTTTGTTTGTAATAAGCAGGAGTGCTGTCTTGCATTGAAAATTCATTGTTCGTGTTTTATCTGACTTGCTTTTCTTGTTTACCACTTATAAGCTGTGTTATCTTATGTGATTTACTTAACCTCTCTGGGCCTCAGTTCCTTTTCTTTTTTAAAGAAGATAGTACTCTCCTTCAGCTAGTTACTATGATGATTATATGAGGTAATTTAAGAATAGGTGGAATTTCTCCAGCATTTTCAGCCTGTGGGGGCTAGAGATTAGCCCCTTAAGATCAAGGAGAATTGCTCATGAACAGTGCTCAGCATGTAACAGAAATATCTTGCGTAGATGGGATACCGGAAATATAATGGTTGATTGACTGGGTAGAAATTGATGAGGTTACATCAGCAATAGCAATGGTGGTTCTATAGCTTTGGGCCTCTCGTATGCACATGACCCCATCTTCATGTAATGAATTCTCAAGGGTTTATGGCCATCTTTGGGGTGTCTCCTTCCTGGCACCATTATTGCTATTCTGTCTCCAGCAGGGCATTTGCTGGGTGCCTCTAACAACAGGCAAACAATTCCTGAAAGCAAATAGGGCCTGTGGCCTCAGAGACATTCTGAGGAAAAGCAGAGAAGAAAGTCCCTCTCTCTGCTTAAGGGCACATTCCATCACAGGGGTCCTATTGCAGGGCTGACCTTTGTAATGACCATCATTGGGTGTCTCCTTTCACCTCATTCCAGAGGACTCAGATATGATGAATCCCATAGGGCCTATGCTTAGAGAAAAGTCCAACGGCCACCATAGATACCTATCTTCGAATGATAGCCCTCTCTCCACGGGACTAGCTTCCTCTTCCCTGAGTTTGCTCCCAAAAAACTCCTCATGTTCTTATGCAAAACAGCACCTGGCAGACCTGTCCCATACTTGTCAGACATCTCTAGACATGTCTGAATCCCTGCTTAGGCTCATGCTGAGACCCCATCTATACACATGAAGCTTCTATAGCATTTGATGAAGAGTAGACATTTTTAAGTGTATATCTCTTTCTTTGTTTCGGAAACCAGATCATATACTGAGATTGTGGGTAGTTTCTCAGTTTTTCATTTTATTTTTTTCATTTAATTTCATTTTATAAGGGAATTTTCAAATTAAAATGTTTTCAATCACAATGAAGGAGTCAGACTTCTAGTCTCAATTATTCTAAATACTAGTTCTACAGAGGAATGGAATAGGCTTCAACTTCGAGGTGTACTGTTTCAAAACGTGTCTTCTTTAGGACAAAATTTGTCCTTATGAGTACTCCTAATGTCATTTTATGTCTCAAACAAGTTGACTTCCAAGAAACCTTTTTGAATCAATTTAGGCTAAGTTTGGCTGAAGTAACAAATGATCCCCGTCTCAGGGTTTACAATAATAAAGGTTTCTTTATCACTGGCATACATATCCATCATGGGTTGGCTATGGTTCCATGTCCCTTTCACATGAAAACTCAGGATGGAGCAGCCATTCTCTGGAGCACACCAGAGAATTGGATCCATCCTATACTTGACTAGAAGCCACCACATGTTTTTAAGAGGAGAATAACATTATTAAGTTAAAATGGTCACGCTGATGCTGGGGTGGAAGGAACATGAATTGCAAAGGAAGAAATTAGTAGCATGGGAACCAATTACAAGGTATGTACCAAGCGTTATGAACAGGATGTGCAATAATGGTATTATCAAATATTGTTTCTAGCATGATACACCCAGTAGGCCATGGGCATGGTGAGGACATAGCTTGCACCCTTACTTCCAGACTGTCTATTAAAGAGAAATAAAGGCAGGCCAGATTAGTGACCAGTTGCCGTAGAGACAGGCTAACTCCTGGAATGCACAGTGAATGCAGGGCACAGCACAAAAAGCCCAACAAAGACTCCTGGCTTGTGTAAAATGAACCGCCACTCCAGAAATACCTTTGGGTTCTTGGAGAAAGGAATTGTTGCCAGCCTGGAGGCTGCAGCGGGAGTTCAGCATCTTAGCAAATGAATTTTTGTCTTCTTGCACCTGTCGGTGCCCCAGTAATGTCCTGCTAATCTCTCAGTCTCATTTGTCCCAGGGGTTGCTTTCCGTCAGATGGAACAACTGGCAGCTCAGGCAATCACGGGGAGAGGCACCCTCTTCAAAATATATACAGGGCTTTATTTTCAGGAAGCTTGCCTGGGTTAGCTCTTGAAATTGTATTTCTGGCTTTGCTAGCCATCTCTCTGAGGTTACCATTTGCAGATAACATCCGTTGAAATTTTAAGAGGAAGTCTATGACTTAGGAGGAGGGAGGGAAGGGGTCTTAGGTATTTAAATGGGCTCTTTGTAATCTCTCTCTCTCTGTGGTTCACTGAGCAAACTAGCCTTGTAGCACAGCATTGATCATTCTCCCCACAGCCTCATGAAGAAGAATGAGCAAGCTGTGAGAGATTTATCTCCAGGCTGGACTCTCCTCCAGCTGTGAGTGACACAGTCAAAGAAAGGCTGTCAGTACCACCCCCATGGTGGGGCTGAGGCTGGAAAGTTGTCTCCTCCATCAGAATGGGCTGGAGGTGAGAAAATCGCCTTGGTTGACAAGCCCTATCCCCAAAGTGGTAAAAGACTTGACAGAAGGAGGCTTTGGGGTGGGCAGAAAAGAGAGGGAGCATCATCTAAATAATTTACTGTGGTTCTGTTCTCCCCACTCTCTTCCGGGACAGGCTGCAAGCTACATCTGTGAGCCTTCAACTCGGCTCAGGCTCAACGTGTCTCTGGGTGAAAAGACTTCTCAGATTTCAGGAGTCCTGCAAGGCTTTGGAATGCTCACCACTGAGGAATTTGAACATTAAAAGGTTCAAAGGTGGTTGGAAAATTCAGTCCTCACATTGCCCAAAGAAAAACATGTCTTCTTGGTCCTATTTTTATGACTGAACATGAGGATCAGCAGTACTAAGGATTCAGGGGCATCTCAACCTTTACCTAGAAAGCCCTTTCTTCTAAGGAAGTCAGCATTCTGCTGTATTCTCTTTATTTTTACAAGCTGGGGAAGGAGGATGAGTAGTTATTTTATCTGGACACACAGAACAGTTTTAGTGATATTCATAATGGAACATTGTAAATCTGAAGAGTCAAGGTTCAAATATGGGTCTCTTAGCACTTGACATATTTTTATTTTAGGTCCAAACGAAGTACATTTTTAATAGGCAGGACAACACTTCCTGCCTTCAATCAGAGATAATACCAGACTGAGATGATATTCAGAGACAGCAAGTTGCATTTCAACTTAAGATAAATTGCCCCCATGAAATTTCACCCATTCTGGCATTAAAACATGTCATGTCCAAGGTCAATTTATTGTACTTGCAACTTACAGCCAATCAGGAGGATGAGCTAGCGTCAAGATTCTTTTGCAAAATGAAAATATAGCTTTAATCAATGTTTTCTTTTTCTTTTCTGGGCTGTTTCTCACTTGAAGAAAGTATATGCATTATTCAAAAATTAGGGTGAACAAAAGGAAAAATGGATCAGCAGTAGGACATGACAATATACCAAGATGTTTAAGATAAGTTATTCCTAAATGGATTAATGCCAAATGAAGAAGGTTTCCACAGCATCTGCGACCTTGAAATTTAGCCTGAGATTCTGCTTCAGAAAAAAATGGCTGAGCTTCCTGATTGAGCAAGCCTTAGATTAATGCCTTCCACTGAGTTACTTTTTTTGAGGACCTTTCTGGAAGATATGTAAGAAGAATAAGGTATAGATCCTGTTCTCAAAGAGATGACAGCTCAGGGGGAATATGAGCCCCAAGTGCATGAGTGTGCTGCATAATTTTCTCAGCTTTCTCAGATTGATCATTTATAAAATCAGAATGAAAATATTTCTCATATCTTCCTCTCTGGCTACTTTGAGAATCAAGAGACAGGGAGGCAGGAGGAAGAAAGAGGGAGGAGAATGAGGGAAGGAGGGAGGGAAGGGGGGAGAGAGAGAAAAAAAAAGAGAGAGAGAGAGAGAGAATGGTTGGGAGGAATTTTGAAGAATTGCAAATTGTTAAAAGGCTCTCTATGTACATTGGTGGTTGTATCTTACTTTTAAAACCTGACAGGGTGTCTTTTTGTGAAGTAGCCAATGTAGAACCCTTAAGAGAAATGCCCCTTATATTATTGCCTTTCCATGGTTGCCTAGAAACCATAATCTTATTTCCCTGGCCCTCCCTCTTTTCTTTTCTCTTATGCATGTTGAGGGTCTGATTCAGAAGGGCTGCAGCTGCAGATGTGTCCATGGTCTGCCCACGTGGCACTGTGGGGCTGAGCACTTTCTATCTGTAGACTTTGAGCTAGACATTTTCATATTCATTATCTCATTTAATTCTTGCACAGAAACCGTATGAGGTTTACTGGTCTCATTTCATGTCCAAGGAAGCTGAGTTTCAGAGAAGTAAAGGCATTGTCCCAAGGTCACAAAACTAATCAATAGCAGAGTCAGGTTTCAAACGGTCTGCTTTTCTTCAGATGAAGCAGTCATGAAGGTGGGTTCTGGTTTCTTCCTTTGTCTCTGAGCTTTATACCTGTTTCTTGACTATTTAGCAATGCGTATCAGATCCCCAAACTCTGCCTAGGCTCTGCTCATGAATCCAAGATACTGGGGATGGGGATGACAGAAAGAGTCAGGAAAGGTAAGTTCAGATCTCAACTTCATTGCTTGCTAAGCTGAGTTCTAATGCTCTCTTTTGCAAAATGGTGATAGTAGCATGGATCTCCCATGAGGGTTCAGTAAGAATAGGTGTGTTAGAATGCAGTCCAGGCACCTGAACACTGAATTTGAATCTGAATTCTGATTCCAATGTCTTCTGGGATCAGCCTAGAACTGGATATATCCTGGAAACTCAAGTTTTATTCAAGGCATTTTGTGTTATATTTGGCAGCATGGAATCCCAGTTTTCTCAGGGCTTCTTATGTAGACATATCCACTAGAAGATGACATAGCTTCAAATGAAATACTTCACTGAAAGACTTAGGCTCCATTTAATTCAGTGCTTTTCCAAATTGTTTTTATTATTGAATGCTTATTTTTAAAACAAGTCTGATAAAGAACTGCATTATAGAAAACTGACCAATGAGATCTTCTCTGCATGGAGAGAGGCTGAGAGCCCTGGAACCTGCCAGCTCAGACTTATAACACAATATTCCTCCTAAACTCTGAGGTTTTGCAGAGCAGGGTTTGAAAACCACTGGTAATACTAACAATCTCATTTTGTAGATAAAGAAACTGAGGCCAAGGAAGAGTTACTTACTAGAATAAATCCACCTACTCTAATGTATAAACAAATCATCTTCAACAACTTAGCTTGATCTTATATCCCCCTGTATAGCAAGATGAGAGAAAAATGCATGTGTTTTATTTCTTTTTACAAAGAGATTTATTCTCCCTTCCTCCCTCTCTCCTTCCCTCCCTCCCTCTCTCCTTCCCTCCCTCCCTCTCTCCTTCCTTCCCTCCCTCCCTCCCTCCCTTTCTCTCTCTCTCTCTCTCTCTCTCTCTCACTCACACACACACACACACACACAGATTATATAATAATGACTGTGTTCAGTAAGATGATTCTAACGTTTAAATGGAAATGCAGAAAATAGAATAGCAAAAGCAGTTTTGAAAAAGGCATTGAAGGGCTTACACTACCTGATCGCAGGATACATTATAAAGCTACAGTAATCAAAACAGTATAGTATTAACACAAGGGTACCCATAGAGCTTAGCAAAGCAGAATAAATTATCCGAAACAGACTCAAAACTATGCTAAGGTAATTCAAATGGGAAAACAATAATTTTTTTAACAAGTTAGATAGGAACAATTGGATATGGATATGGGAAGAAATTTTGACCTTTATGTTATATCATATACAAAACTAACTCAAAAGAGATCCAATATATATGATATAATTTCAAGAAGAAAATCTAGGAGAAAAATCTTTACAATCCTGAAGGCAAGACTTTCTTAGGACACAAAATGCAGTAACTATAAAAGAAAGAAAATAATAATAAAAATGTTTTCGCTCTTTTAAAGTCACTGTAGGCTGGGCATTGTGGCTTACGCCTGTAATCCTAGTACTTTGGGAGGCCAAGGTGGGTGGGACACTTGAGGCCAGGAGTTCGAGACCAGCCTGGCCAACATGGTGAAACCATGTCTTTACTAAAAATACCAAAATTAGCCAGGTGTGCTGCTGTATGCCTGTAGTCCCAGCTACTCGGGAGGGTGAGGCAAGAGAATCACTTGAACTCAGGAGGTGGAGGTTGTGGTGAGTCAAGATCACACCACTGTACTCCAGCCTGGGCGATAGAGCGAGACTCTGTCTCAAACAAAAAGTCACCATCAGGACTATAAAAAGGTAAGTCAGGGCAGGGCATGGTGGCTCACACCTATATTCCCAGCACTTTGGGAGGCTGAGGAAGGTGGATCACTTGAGGTCAGGAGTTAGAGACCAGCCTGGCCAACATAGCAAAACTCCATCTCTACTAAAAATACAAAAATTAGCTGGGCGTGTTGGCGAGTGCCTGTAATCCAGGCTACTCGGAAGGCGGAGGCAGGAGAATCTCTTGAACCCAGGAGGTAGAGGTTGCAGTGAACCGAGATTGTACCACTTCACTTCAGCCTAGGTGATAGAGTGAGATTCCTCCGTCTCAAAACAATAAAAAAGAAAGAAAGATAAAAAGAAGGCAAGCCATAGTTCAGTGAATAGTGCTATAGTTCACAGTCCCTATATGTGACCAGAAAACTTGTTTTCGGACTATGTAAAGAACTCTTACAGAGCAATAATTGGAAGATAAATAACCCAATGAAAAAGGAAAAAAATATTTGAAGAGACACAAAAAGAAGATACATAAAAATATTCACCTAAAGCATGTGAACATTGCTCAAGATTGCTAACCATCAGAAATGTTTAGTAAAACCAAAACAACAGATTACTACCCATCCCCCAAATGACTAAAATTAAGAGGACTGATAGTAGCAAATGTTGGCTGGAATGTGGAACAGTTAAACTCTCATACATTGTTGGAGGGGGTATAAAATAGTGTAGCCATTTTAGAAAACAATTTGACAGTTTCTTCAAAAATTAAACATTCACTTACTTTGCCACCCAGCAATTCTACTCCTAAGTATTTACCCAAGAAGAAATGAAAATATATGTCTACAAAAAGACTTGTACAAGAATGTCCATAGCAGCTTTATTAATGATAACCACATACTGGAAACAACCCAAATGTTTATTAACAGGTGAATTAATAAGTAGATGTATAATTCTGATACACACAATAGTAAAGATAAATCTTAAAACTAATATGCTGAGAGAAACACAAAAGCCAGACACATCCATATTGCATGGTCCCATTCATATAAAATTCTAGAAAAGGCAAAAACTAATATATACTTGCAGAAGCCATTAGCCCCAGTAGTGAATTGGGGTTGGGAACAAGGATTTACTGTAAAGAGACACAAGGTCATTTTTGAGCTTGATTAAAAACATCCCACCTCTTGACTTGGATGGTATTGATATGAATGTATACATTTGTCAAAAATCTTTAAATTGTACAGTTAAAAAGGGTATCTTTTTGTGTATAAATTATACCTTAATGAGGATTTAGATAGTGAAATACTTTGCTATGATTGTAATGTAAAAAAATCTTTAATCACTTTAACAAAAACAAGATACAAAAATTGTGGGCAGTCTGATTATAACTTACTAGAGTATGTATAAAATAATTGAAAATTCAACAAAAATTGTTCAGGGTCATGATTAGCCATGAACTATTTCACACTCAAATATTTTTCATTGAGCTTTCATTTGAAATTTGAACCATTTCACTGATGTCATACAAATTAAAAAAAAAACTATCTGCTGGTACACATCCAAGAAATATTCAGAACCATTTTTGGTGAAAATGATACTATAGTAGTAGCTGCAAAATTAAGAGAGAGAGGTAATAGATTTTTATTTAGCGAAACTAGATTTTGCAAAGCAATGTTTTAAAATACAGTATTATCTAGAAAAAATGTCTAAATCCTGTACATAAGCCAGAGCCCAAGGAGTCATCATTACAAACTTGTAGTCTGTACTGAGTTTGAGATCATCTAGATTCTAGTCTTGTCTTTGGGAACTCAATTAGTTTTAGATCGTCTAGATTCTAGTCTTGTCTTTGGAAACTCAATTAGTCTAGGGAAATCCAAAAGTTGAGAAACAAGATCCCTCTCTTGTCACAAAAATAGGATCAAATGAGCAAGTTTATTTCCCCCTGAACTTGACATTACATCTCACCTCAGGGTGATTTATTCAAATTCTCCCAATCCTAGCATTCTTACATAGTCTTCCCCTAGGAACAAGCACTTCAAAGTTTTACAGAAGAGCATACAAAAACTTTATTATTAAGGGGGATACATACAGTAGAGAAAGTAATTTTAAGTGATCAATTTAAAGTTTTAAAGTTTTTGGTATTTAAAATCTCAGCAGCATAGCAAAGTGTAATCTTTGGGCTATGTAACTTCATTCAATTCACTCTATTTATATAACTACCTAGGGTTAACATCAAGCATATTTTTTCAAAACGTCTTCTAATTCTAGGTTTCCAATTGAACTGAAAAAAATCAAAGACACCTAAGAACATTTTATGACTTAAAAAGTTTTCTTTTCTTGAAATAAAAACTACTGCTGGAGATCTCTCCTCCCATATCTTACCAGCTCAACTACCTAGTGTGATTTGAATCACCTGAACCTTAGCTTAAGAAAGAGAGAAAGAGAAAGAAAAGAAAAACCTTTGGTAAAGTAGATTCCTTTGATCCTTTTCTGCTACTTATGAAAACTCACACTGTATGTTTAACACATTCCCAACAAGCCAGGATAATGAAGCACATGGGACATGGAGACTTAATTCCGTGTCTGTTTCTTTATTTAAAAAACACACATACTCTACGGGCTGGACGAAGAATAGACCAGACTTGCTAGGAGTGAACGCTAAGAAGCAGTTGTGATTGCCGAGTTGGGAGATATCATTAAAAAGCAAACTGGGGAGCTCCCGTTTAGGATCTGAGGAGATTATTGATTCAAATCCTTTAAGGCATTCTTCAAAGGACTTCTTAAAAAGTTGTATTGTCTGAGGAGTTTGGGGAGAGTGCGTGAGTCAGAGTGTGTATGTGTGTGTATCTGTGTGTATGTGTGTTACACAAGGGGGGAGATTAGTGGTTGGGAGGGCTGTATCTTTGTGAGGTACGGAGGTGGTGCGGGTGAGTTGTGTGCATGGACTGTGAATAACTTCAGAGCCAGTCTGAATAAATACAGGTAATTGCATAACAGGTTTTCTAGTTACTGACTTAGGTTTTGACTCCTTGATAATTCAGCCTCCATAGCTATAATCCAAGTTCCTTCATGAATTGACCTTTCCTCTCCTTCTATGCCATCTCCTACGCTCCCCAGATTGCTAGAGTTAAGAGTATATGCTGTCAGATCCGACTGTCTGAGTTCAAATACATGCTCATTTGCAAGCTGTATGACATTGGGCAACCCAGTTAACCTCACCAACTCTCAGGTTCCTCATAGATAACATAGAAATAATATATACATCATGGGACAGTTGGATTCTATTAAATAATTGCATAGGATGTGTCTTACATGCTCAATATGGTCAGCTGTGAAACTCACAGACATTTTAATTCAGTAAATATATATTTGAAAGCTTTCTGTGCACTAGGTATAGACTGTTCTCCTTTCAGTTTGCATACGAGACACTGTATTTGTCTTATAAGGCTACTGTAACAAAATATCACAGACCAGGTGGCTTGAACAGTAGAAATTAACTTTCTCACAGTTCTGGAGGCTGGAAGTCCAAGGTCAGGGTCTTGGCAGTGTTGGTTTCTAGTGAAACCTCTGTCCTTGACTTACAGATGATACCTTCTGCCTGTGTCTCTACATGGCTTTTCTCTGGGCAAGGATATCCCTGGTTTCTCCCTCTTCTTATAAGGACACCAGTGATATTGGATTAGGGCTCACCCTAATGGCCTGATTTTAAATTAATTGCCTCTTTAAGAACCTTACCTTCAAATATGATTACATCCTGTGGGACTGTGGGTTAGGGCTCCAACATATGAATTTTGGAAGAGACACAATTCAGCTTTTCATGGGTAACAAGTCATAACTCTGCTTTTTGTTAGAAAGAGTTGCAGAGCCTGGAATGTGTTCCTCTATCTTTCTTTCCACTTAGTGGTCTCCCTCTTATATTCATTTAGCCCAGCTTATGAATTTAGCCTAGCTTATGAAACTATTTCCTCTGCAGAGTTTCTGTTGAACTCACATACATAGCTAGATGCAATTCCTTAGATATAATCTGTTATGGAAATTAGTATATTATATCTAATCCATCTAATACAGGTATATATAAATATATGCAAATGTATGTATGCATATGTGTATATGTAGACATGTAAACCTATGTGGATAGAGGAAAAGATGGAATTTTTTTGTGTCCACTTTCCCAGTTAGGATGAAAGTTCCATGAAGAAAAGCACTACTTTGATCACCACTGCATTTCCAGAGCCTAGAACACAGCTTTGACCATACTAAGTGCTGATTTTCCTATTCTTATCAGCTGGGAGGTCTCAAAGATCTTTCCAATATTCATTAGCTCCTTAAAAGCAGAAAGTGTGTCTGCCTACCCTCCGTTGCTTGCTTAACGATTTTTTGTTGAACGAAATAATGAAGGTTTTTACAGGTTGACATTCAATTCTTTGAAATTACTTGTGCAGACTACAATCAGAGAAGTTAATGTGCTTATTTTGATCCAGGAGGAACATAAACATACATCCTTTTGATTATGAGGCCATAGTTTAATGGGAAGAAAGGTTTCTGAGTAAAAACGCTGAGCAGAGTTTGAGACCAATTGCTAACAGCATGTTCCTCTCTTTGAGATTTTCTTTTCTGCACACAAACTTGGTTTGATAGGTTTGACTGACTTGACTATGCCTTGAGGCAAAGAAATATGATAACCATGTACCTAGGGGTGGATTAAGACAAAATAAGGGGCCATCACAGGGCTCTATCCAATTCTGGCTCTCCACAACTCCCTCTGGGTAAATCCTATAGCTTACACCTGTCCAAGGCAGCAGAAACCTAGACCATCACATCTGTCAATGGCTGCCCAAATAATTAAAGCCATCTGTGCCCAGCATCTCAACACTTCTCAGAAGCCGTGTACAGCTTTATAGTTTTTTCCATAAGAAATAGCCACAGAATCATGATGTTTAAATATTTTTTTTCAAAATGAAAATCAGAAAGATCAATTCTTTTTGATCCATCTTGACTTTATCAACAAAAATTCCCATGAAATACAGCAGCTGAGATATTAGGAAAGTCTTCACGATGGCGTTGCTAAATCTCCAAATCAAGTTAGAGGTCAGTGCATGTATTTGCCTGTATTGTTTTGTTCAGCATAGGGAATCCAACCTACCTGCTCTCTTTGTGTGTCTAGTGATGAATATGTTGACTGATTGGAATGCAGCCAAATGCTATTTCATGTTGCGTCTTCTCCTCGGGGTATTATGGGGCCATGCAGGGCAGTATGAAATAGAACAATGCATGGTTAAGAACTCAGGCTCTGGAGTTAAATACACTTGAATGGGAGTCCAAACTTTGTCAGTTCCTTGACCTTGGGTAAATTACTCAACCTTGCTATGTTTGTTTCTTCATCAGTAAAATGGAAATGATAGTATCTATTGTATTCCTTATGGTTAAGATTACATGAGAAAATATGTGTTACTTACCTACCAGACTATTGGCACGTGGTCAACATGTAATAAGTGTTAGTTATTACAGTTTTTGTTATTGTGGTTGTTACTACTCCCACATCATACAGCCTCTACTGAAAAGTCCTGGCTTTCAGTAGACTTAAAAAGGACAATGATGGTTAGACAGGCTCACAATTCTCCACATTCCATAGAATTGCCATGTTGTTGAGTCTTACTTGGTAATTAATTGGTAAATTGATAAAGTGATATGAGTAGCTCAGAACCATTCCATCTTTGATTACTCAATTGGAAACCAAACTTTATAAGATACTTTGTTCCTATCTGCCAGATGCCATCTTAGGTACATTTTCTCTCCAGTGATTGTTTAAGCCCCAGGAGAATCCTGTGAAGTTGCTGTTGTGAATGCTGTCCCTCTCCCAGAGGTTAGCCTACTGGCTTTCCAATTGTCACACACCTAATATTGTCAAAGCTGTGACTGTTTTGTGGACATATTTTTTTTTTTTTTGCTTGCTCAGAATCGTTTTGGTTAACCTCTTTTCACCCATTCTATAATAATACAATTTAATCCCTTTGGTTTAAGTGGGACTGAATTCATCCCTCCTGGAGCTAAAGGGATGGTAATAAAGACCTAGGACTGACCAATCCTACTAGCTACAGAGATTTCTGTGGTATGGCTAACTTATTTCTGAAGAACTTGAGAAAAAGAGGGTTTCTTTTCTCCTTGAAATTGCAAAAAAATATATCCATGGAAACATGGAGAACTTGAACATTATACATATTGCCACTCACCTCAGGCATACTTAAAAATGAAGATTCCACAGATGAAAGAGAGAGATCTGATAACATCTTTTGAACCTTGAGATGTAGATGTGCCTGAAACTAGTTAAAGTAATAGATTATCACTGTCTCAGTCTAGGTAGAAATGAGTACCCTGCTAATACAGTTCTAGCCAACACAATTGGACTTATAGAACTTCCATGTACCTTCATCACATAATTTAAGAATATATGGTTAGCACAAAGGATTTTTCTTCTGTGCAAAAGGCTTTTCTACATACTAGCCTTATTTGGAGCAGCTAATATTTTCCTAAATAGGTTGGTATGACTCCTATATTTAGATGCATATAAGTTCTTAAAATGTCTATGTATTTTTAAACTTATTTGATTGATCTCCTCCTTATATTTCAAATTCATGTAGCAGTGAAGCAGCTTTATAGTTTATACACAATAAAATATTTGCATTGAGATGGCTCTTGTATGATTTCTAGTTTTGTTTTTGATAAACTCGTAACTAACTTTTTAGGGGAAACACTAACTTTGATGCCTGAAGATATATGTTGAGCTATGAGCTCTGTTACTTTGCAGCTGTGTGAACTTGGACAAATGGTCTAGCTTCATGGAACCTATTTTCTTATTTATAAATGGATATAATAATACCTATTTCACAGGGTTAATACAAGGGTTAAATAAAATTGTGTTTACGAAACTGTAATATTCTGTAAATGATAATGCACTGACCTGAAATAAAACATACAAGCAAAGTAGGCATGCACAAATATAATTTTAAAGATCTGGGTAAATACATTTTAAAAATTATTATTACACTTTAAGTTCTGGGATACATGTGCAGAACGTGAAGGTTTGCTTCATAGGTATACACATGCCATGGTGATTTGCTGTACCCCATCAACCTGTCATCTACATTAGATATTTCTTCTAATGCTTTCCCTCCCCTAGCCCCCCAACCCCCAACAGGCCCCGGTGTGTGATGTTCCCCTTCCTGTGTCCATGTGTTCTCATAGTTCAACTCTCACTTATGAGTGAGAACATGTGGTATTCAGTTCTCTGTCCTTGTGTTGCTTTGCTGAGACAGTGTGGCAATTCCTCAAGGATCTAGAACTAGAAATACCATATGACCCAGCAATCTCATTACTGGGTATATACCCAAAGGATTATAAATCACTCTACCATAAAGACACATGCACACATATGTTTATTGCAGCACTGTTTACAATAGCAAAGACTTGGAACCAACCCAAATGCCCATCAAAGATAGACTGGATCAAGAAAATGTGGCACATATACACCATGGAATACTATGCAGCCATAAAAAGGATGAATTCATGTCTTCTGAAGGGACATGGACAAAGCTAGGAACCATCATTTTCAGCAAGCACATTTTTTTTAGAATGAGTTTAACTAGTGTCATAGCCTGGGATTTTATGATTATCATTGGATAATAGTGACTTTTCCTCTTTGGAAAAAATTTTAAAATTATAGGGAGTATACAAAGAAGAAATAATAATCACCCATACCCCCTCCAAACCAATCCTTGTCAACATTTTTGGCATATTTGATTATCTGTTTTCAACATTTGCACAGATTTATTTTTAAATTTATGTAAACAATAAATAAGCCAGTCATAATTAAAAACATTTAGCCTGTTACAGTTTAAATCATAGTCTCTTGAAAACTGTGACCATACTGCCATCTTCTCTCCAAGATAAATTTGTCTAATGAAATAATTCTCAAATTCTTTGTTTTTCACACATACCAGATATTGGGAGAAACATTAACTATTGGCTAGTGTTTGTTTATGATTGATTCATGTTAATATGTGCAAGTCTACTTTATAGAATTTTTTCACTCATTTCTCCATAAATACATATTTAAATTGTCTTTAGTGTATTTTTACATATGGGAAAAAACACAATACTTCATCAAGTATTTCATTTCTATATGCAAGTTTTTCTCCAGAACAATATATAGAAAAAAAATTTCTGGAGCCTAGGATAAATAATTTGATACTACCATCTTGCCTTTCAGCTAAATTGTGCTAATTTAAAGACCATGAGTAGCTATATTTTACTCTTTTTGTCTACATTTGATATTATCAAACTTTTTACTGTTTGTCAAACTGGTAGCAGAATGGTAGTTCATTATTGTTTTAATTTACATTTTCTGATTGTTATTGAGGCAGAACCATTTTTATGGAGTGATTCTGCTTTTATCTTTTGTGATTACCTACCTAGTCATGTATTGTAAACCATATTTTCATTGACTTTTATAAGTTTATATATATGTGAATTATTTAGAAATTTCAGATGCTCACCCTTGGTTTGTTTTGTATCTGAATATTTTACAGCTATAAATATTTCCTCCCAGGTTATTTCTTGTTTTTCATTTAGTTTTGTTTTACCATTGTTTATGGTGTCTTTGCTTGCCATAGAGTAGTTTTAAATTTAGAATAATCAAATTTCCATTTTTTCTTTTCATTTTTGCTACTTACCAGATTTTTAAAAAGTCTTCTTGCCTCCAGGGTTATATTATTTTCTTTCATTATCTTGACATAAAATTAGTTTTATTTCTACAAATATGGGTCTTTAATTCAACTTGAATTTATTTCTGCCTGTGAATAAAACAGTGTTTAGGATTCTCAGTCTATACTATTGATCTGTATACCAATTTTTGAAATAGCACTACACCATTTTAAGTACTGTAGTTTTTGTTTGTTTTCTTAGATGCCTTAATTTCTGGAATGATAGATTGATAAAAACGGCCTTTATTGTATTTGTAATGCTCATGTATAAGACATAACGAAAGGGGCTTCTAATTAATGAGCATAGCTGTGTGCTGAACATGGCGAGTGAAAGACCTTTTCATATTTTATCTCTCATTATGCTCATGTGAACTATATGGAGGAAGTGGTATTGGCCGATCTTACAGATAAGGAGACAGCTCAGTGGAGAGAGTTAACTTTCTCAGCATCACATAGCTTGTCAACAGTGAAGTGAAGATTTGAATGCCTTATCTGTCTGACTCCAAAGAGGATAACCTGACATCTCTCACACTTAGGTCCATAGCATACTTGAAAAATACCACAATATCTGCAAATCCCTTTAATTATTATTATTATTTTTTTTTTTACTGAGGAGAAATTTTATTTATTTATTTATTTTTTATTGCATTTTAGGTTTTGGGGTACATGTGAAGAACATGCAAGATTGTTGCATAGGTACACACATGGCAGCGTGATTTGCTGCCTTCCTCCCCTTCACCTATATCTGGCATTTCTCCCCATGCTATCACTCCCCAACTCCCCACCCCCCACTGTCTCTCCCCTATTTCCCCTCAACAGACCCCAGTGTGTGATGCTCCCCTCCCTGTGTTCATGTGTTCTCATTGTTCAACACCCACCTATGAGTGAGAACATGCGGTGTTTGATTTTCTGTTCTTGTGTCAGTTTGCTGAGAATGATGGTTTCCAGGTTCATCCATGTCTCTACAAAGGACACGAACTCATCATTTTTGACGGCTGCATAATATTCCATGGTGTTTATGTGCCACATTTTCCCCGTCCAGTCTAACATCGATGGGCATTTGGGTTGGTTCCAGGTCTTTGCTATTGTAAACAGTGCTGCAATGAACATTCATGTGCATGTGTCCTTATAGTAGAACGATTTATAATCCTTTGGATATATACCCAGTAATGGGATTGCTGGGTCAAATGGAATTTCTATTTCTAGGTCCTTGAGGAATCGCCACACTGTATTCCACAATGGTTGAACTAATTTACACTCCCACCAACAGTGTAAAAGTGTTCCTATTTCTCCACATCCTCTCCAGCATCTGTTATCTCTAGATTTTTTAATGATCGCCATTCTAACTGGCGTGAGATGGTATCTCAATATAGTTTTGATTTGCATTTCTCTAATGACCAGTGATGATGAGCATTTTTTCATATGTTTGTTGGCCTCATGTATGTCTTCTTTTGTAAAGTGTCTGTTCATATCCTTTGCCCACTTTTGAATGGGCTTCTTTGGTTTTGTTCTTGTAAACCTGTTTTAGTTCTTTGTAAATTCTGGATATCAGCCCTTTGTCAGATGGGTAGACTGAAAAAACTTTTTCCCATTCTGTTGGTTGCTGAGTCACTCTAATGACCGTTTCTTTTGCCGTGCAGAAGCTGTGGAGTTTAATTAGGTCCCATTTGTCTATTTTGGCTTTTGTTGTCAATGCTTTTGGTGTTCATGAAGTCCTTGCCTACGCCTATGTCCTGAATGGTTTTGCCTAGATTTTCTTCTAGGGTTTTTATGGTGTTAGGTCTTATATTTAAGTCTTGAATCCATCTGGAGTTAATTTTAGTGTAAGGTGTCAGGAAGGGGTCCAGTTTCTGCTTTCTGTAAATGGCTAGCCAGTTTTCCCAACACCATTTATTAAAAAGAGAATCCTTTCCCCATTGCTTGTTTCTGTCAGGTTTGTCAAAGATCGGATGGTTGTAGATATGTTGTGTTGCCTTCGAGGCCTCTGTTCTGTTCCATTGATCTATATCTCTGTTTTGGTACCAGTACCATTCTGTTTTGATTACTGTAGCCTTTAGTATAGTTTGAAGTCCGATAGTGTGAAGCCTCCAGCTTTGTTCTTTTTGCTTAGAATTGACTTGGCTCTGTGGGCTCTCTTTTGGTTCCATATGAATTTTAAGGTGTTTTTTTCCAGTTCTGTGAAGAAGGTCATTGGTAGCTTGATGGGGATAGCATTGAATCTGTAAATTACTTTGGACAGTATGGCCATTTTCATGATATTGATTCTTCCTAACCATGAACACGGAATGTTTCTCCATCTGTTTGTGTCCTCTCTTATTTCGTTGAGCAGTGGCTTGTAGTTCTCCTTGAAGAGGTCCTTTATGTTCCTTGTTAGTTGTATTCCTAGGTATTTTATTCTCTTTGTAGCAATTGTGAATGGCAGTTCATTCTTGATTTGGCTCTCTTTAAGTCTGTTATTTTTTAAAGCTGTGTTATTCTTTATATTGCAGGAAGCTGAAAGATGACACTGGACTTCAATTAGCTATGTGTAAGTTGTGTTGAGGACAAGAAAGATAAGGAAGCAGAGCCTGTGGTGAAGTTGACCAACTCTTACTTATTTTAAGGAATAGTACAGCCTTCATCCCACCCCCACCGCTTAGCCTCAAGTTTCCTTATTCTCTCTAATTAGTTCCAAATGTTCTTCAGTTTTTGGCTGGCTTCTCCTCCTCTAGACAGAAACCTAATGCCAGCAACGGGCACCAAGGCTTCCCTTTGGCCTTTCCTCTTTATGACCGGGTCACTGCCTTTAGCAATTAGAAGATCATGGACAATTTCAGCTGTCACACACTCATGCATTTGACTCTGACCTCTTTCTGGTATCTAAAGTTTCCTGGATCAATCTGCCATTTTCCCACATGGGCTTCCTTCCACACAGGAAAGGAATGTCCAAAAGACTTTGGAATGGGGCTGCAAAGCTTCCTGGCTACAGATTGTCCACTCAAGTCTTTGAAATTCTCCAGTTTTCACCTCAGAAGCAGATAATTAAATTTATCAGGTTGTTCACTTTGCCAGGGAATAGAAGTCTGGACTTATACCTCCTTTTCTTTCAAAGAAGAATGAAGACCTGTCTTTGTTGATTTATGATCTTGGAAAGGAGAGAAGGGCACAAGATAAAAGGAGAGATGTGGAAAGCTACGATAAAGTGGGTAACACCTGAGGAATCTCTCCTGCCTAGAGACAAGAGAGATATTACAGGCTATCGAAGACAGGGAGGTTTTGCTTTCCCCCCCAAGTCTTAAAATGTGAAACTGCATCTACTCTGACTTATTCCATACTGAGGACTTTGCAGTCTCACCAGATTTGCCTGAGCTGGTAGCTGGGTCTTAAGGAGAGATTTCTAAACATGAAGAAGCTTTCTCTTCAAATTGAATGGGTCAGTTCCATTTCCTGTAGCATAATTGGGTAAGAACATGTTCTTGTTTTTTTGGATAGCAAATGAATGGTAGAAATTGTTACATATGAAAGACTGAATGATAGAAATTGTTATATATGAAAGACAAAACACTTCATAGGGAAGGAAGTTTACAAGGCAAGCTTGACCTAAGTTTGGCTGGGCTAGTTCCTTTTGTTATTTGACTTACACCTTGACTAGCATTTTTGCATCTGAATCCTATGGCACACACCTGGAGTGAGAACATAGTACCATAGTAATGGCAACAGTAAGGGGAGTAGGCAGGGAGTAAGGAGAGTAGTCACAAGAGCAACCTTATTTGCTAACTAGATTTTGGAGAACAGCCAACCATTCAGTGCAATGATCACATGGTCATATTACTGAATTCAGAAGATTGTAATCATATCACTGAGCAGCAGACTGTTTTCTTCCACACAGAACACTTCAGAGCCTAACCTTGAGAAAAGTTGACTACACTGTATAGCAAAGTATCCCTGAAATACTAAATATGTAGCTGAGAGTCAGATTGCAAGAATGGTAATCAGCTTAACAGCATTCTAGTTGCAACTCTGCCCTTTCCTATGTTATCTCAGGTGGGTCTTCCCCATTTTGGACTGGGTTTCTGATAGGTAAAATAATGACTTAAACTAGACAAGTTCTAACATCTTTTCAAGATCAAAAGTAATATGGTACTCTTAACAAATACCTGTTCGCCGCAAAGTAACATATTTCTTTGTGCAAGGGAATCATAGATGAGAGATTGTTGCTAAGCATGAAGTAGTACAGATAGAAAAGCCATCCAGGACTGCTATTAGTCCTTTCAGTCATTGATCCTTATTCAAATTTAAGAAAATGTGAGGACAGCATTAAACTAGCTGTGATCTGTGGCCACTGTTTATAGTCTCCACCAGCTAATTGAAGAAAATCCCTTTCTTTCCTCACACTTACTTGTTTTGGGGCACTGTAGTCCCCTACTGTCATTATGACTTTATTCAGTATGGGGCAATTATCTGTGTATGTGTGAAGCAAACTAGATAGGTCTAGTTACTAGGATTACCTTTCGAAAGAAACATTCCCTAACTATGTTCAGAGAGGATTGGCATTCTGAGAAACTTAGCTTTCTTGAGATATGCTTGAAACGCAGCACATATTAAGAAAATTTTTTAAAGCTCTGTAGAAATAAAAACTTATTACGTACAGCCCTGGGAGTTCTGTTTCTGGTTAATGGCAAAGTAAGCTCATATCATACTAACTGTTCTGCAGATAACAATTATAAAGCCCAAAGTGAAAATATAAAAATAACTACCTGAAGGCTAAAGAGGGAACAAACACAGGGACATTCTGAAGGAACGTCCATATTTGGAAAAAGGAAATAACATTTGATTTTCTTGTGAGTGTGTGCGCGCGTGTGTGTGTGTGAGAGTGTTTGTGTGTGTGTGTATGTGTGTGTGTGTGTTAGCTAGAAGAGAGGCTGTAGTCTGTGCTTTCAGGTTGGCTTGAACTCCAATATAAAAGCTGCAATTGATCTTCTCTAAAGAACCACTCTCTGCTATGTTGAGTTCAGGATAATTATAGCTGCTAGAGAGTAAGAGGTGAGCAGAGTACTGGGAAAAAAATACAACTAGAAAGGGGAGCCATAAATTCTATGCATAACTCTGTATAAATCTCTGGTTGACCCTAGAACCGTACATGCACAAAGCAGACCACAATCAGCCTAGCTAAGGCTAAATAACTGAACTGCTTTTTGAGATACTGCCCAAGAAACAAAGTTTACTATCTGAGGCCAGGTTAATTGCCTGCTTAAAGAACTCAATACTCTGTGGAGAAATGTAAAAGAATCCAGAATCTACATTATAACATTTCCAATGTCCAAAATATAACTGAAAATTACTTAGCATATGAAAAAAGAAGAACATCTAACTCATTATTAAAGACAGTCAACAGGTGCTGAAAAAGTTAGATATCCATATGCAGAAGAATGAAACTAGACTCCTATCTCTCACCATATACAAAAACCAACTCAAAATGAACTGAAGACAAATGTAAACCCTTAAACTGTAGGAGTACTAAATGAAAGCATAGGAGAAATGCTTCATAGTATCAATATGGTCAAGAATTTTTTGGATGAGATCTCAAAAAACACAGACAGCAAAAACAAAAATGAACAAGTGAGATTACATCAAATGAAGGAGATTCTGAACAGCAAAGAAAATAATTAACAGAATAAAGTCTCCTAGCATCATTATCTTGTTCAGTGTGAGAAAATATTATGTCCTTTAAAAATGAAGAAAACTAACATTCAGAGAATTACTTTTGTGCCCAAGGATGCACAGCTAGTGAATACTGAAGATGTAACTTCAACCTATAGTTTTCTGATTTCAGAACTTACATTATTTCTGTAATACTGCTTCTAACTGAAGTCCATATGTGAAGTAGTCTTTGTTGACTTTTAAGGGCAACTCTTTTTGTTTATTACCAACCATGCATAAATTTATTTTTAATTATTTGTTTTATGTCAGAATGTATAAAGTTTATTCTTTATTCAATATTGATTGTAGACTGTCTCCATATCTATCATTGGTTGGAGATGAATCAGAAAATAATAATAAAATAATAGCTTTAAACCCTATAATATCAATAGTTACCTTAAATGCGAATGGTCTAAATACACAAATTAAAGACATTGTCAGAGCAGATTTAAAAATATGACTCAACTATATATCTAAAAAAGCTAACTTCAATTCAATGACATGGGTAGGTTCAAGGTAAAAGAATTTTAAAAAGGTATACTATGTAAACATGATTTCTTTTAAAAAGCAGAAGTTATTGCAGTAATATTAGTGTTGATTTTGGAGCAAAGGAAATTATTGGAAATAGAGAATATCGTTACAGATTAAAACAAGGATCAATTCATTAAGAAGGTGCAATAATCCTAACAATGTGCACATCAAATAACATAGCCCCAAAATATCTGAAGTAAACACTGACAGAGCTAAAATGGATAAATCCACAAGTACAGATGGGAACTTCAACACACCGTTCTCAGTAATTGATGGAACTAATAGACATAAAACAGCAAAAATGTAGGAAAAAAAAAAGAACAACAGGATCTTATTGGTATATATAGAATACAAAAGAACACAGTTTTTATTTAAGCACTAATGGAATATTCATCAAGACAGATCATATCCTTGGCCATAAAACAAATCTCAAAAAATATAAAAAGGTGAAATCATACATGGTATATACTCTGACCATAATGGAATCAAACTACAAATCAATAACAGAAGTCAAAAGGAAACTCTTCAAGAACTTGGAAATTAAACAAAACCCTTATAGACGATCTGTAGGTCAGAGAGGATATCTCAGATGAAGCAAAGCATATACAAAACTCAAACTGAAAGTACAACATACCAAAGCATGCATAATGCAGCTAAAACAATGTTAAAAGGGAGTGTTATAGCACTAAAGGCTTGCTACATTTAGCCAAAGAAGAATGTCTCAAAAACAATCTAAATTTCTACCTGAAAAAAACTGGAATTAAAATAAAAAGGTTCTGACCAGCAAAAGAACAGAGTGAACAGACAGCCTTCAGAAAGGGATAAAATATTTTCAAACTATGCGTCCAAAATGAGACTAATATCCAGAAATTGTGAAGAAGCCAAACAACTCAACAACAACAAAAATAACTCAATTAAAAAGTGGGCAAAGGACATAAATAGACACTTTTCAAAAGAAGACATATAAATGGCCAAGCATATGAAAAAATGCTAAACATCACTAATCAGATAAATGCAAATTAAAATCGCAATATATCCTCTTATACCAGTTAGAATGGCTATTATTAAGAGGTCAAAAAATAACAGATGTAGGTAAGGATATGGTGAAAAAGGAATGCTTATACACTGTTGTTGGGAATGTAAATTAGTACAGCCCCTATGAAAGAAAGTATGGAGATTTCTCAAAGAACTAAAACTAGAACTGCTATTGAAGCCAGCAATCTTGTTACTGGGTATCTACAACCCCCCCCCCAAAAAAAAAGAAGTCATCGTGTCACAAATATATCTGTACTCATATGTTTACTGCAATACTCTTCACAATAACAAAGTTGTGGAATCAACTTAAAGGTTCATCAACAGATGATTGCATAAAGAAAATATGGTACATATAGACAAAATGGAATAGTATTCATCTACAAAAAAGAATGAAATTTGTATTTTGCAGCAACATGGATGGAACTGGAGGCCATTAACTTATGTGAAACAACTCAGAAACAGAGAGCCACATACTGCATGTTCTCAGTTATCTAAATAGGGGTACATATGGACATAGAGTGTGGAATAATAGTCATTGGAGACTTGGAGAGGTGGGACAGTAGGAGAGGGGTGAGGAATGAGAAATTACTTAATGGGTATAATGTACATTATTCAGGTGATAGTTACCCTAAGAGCTCAGTCTTCATCATTATGCAATATATCACTGTAACAAAACTGTACTTGTGCTCCTTAAATTTATGCAGAGAAAAGGGAGCAAAATAAACTGAGCCAAGTAGCGGGAAGGAAATGATGAAGATAAGAGAAAAAGTAAATGAAATTGAAAACAAATGAAATACAGAAAAATCAATGGAACAAAAAATTGGTTCTTAAGTCAATAAAATTGATAACCCTCTAATAGGACTAATAAAATTTTTTAAATGGAGCAACAAATCACCAATATCAGAAGTTAAACAGGGTATGTCACTACAAATCATTCAGCCTTAAAGATAATAAAGGAATACTACGAACAACTTTACATTTGTAAATTTGACAACTTCAAAGACACGGATCGATTCTGTGAAAAATATAATTGTCAAAAACTCATTCAAAGTGAAATAAACTAAATAGTTTATAATTATATCTAAGAAATGAATTATTGGCAGAAATCTTCAAGAACATAGAGAATCCTACTAAATATTTTTCAGGAAAATTAATAAGCAATTCTATATACTCTCTTCCAGAAAATAAAAGAGGGAAACACTTCCAAACACAATGTATAAGGCTAATATAATCCTGATACCAAAACTAGACAAAGACAATGCAGAAAAAAAACAAGCTATATACAATATCACTCATGACTTTAAGTACATAATTTTCAAAATAATATTAGATATCTAACCCAAGAATGCATAAAAATTAATATGTACCATGACCAAGTGGGATTTACTCCAGGTATGCGAGGCTGGTGAACACTAGCAATCTTTCACTGGAATCCACTATATCAATTGATTAAAGAAGGAAAAGCATACGATTGTATCAACTGATGCAAAATAAGTATTTGACAAAATCCAACAACCATCCCTGATAAAAAGTCTTAGGAAACTGGGATTAGAGAGAACTTCCTATTTGTTCAAAAGCATTTATGAAAAATCTTCAGTTACTATTATACTTAATTGTGAAAGACTGCAGGTTTTTCCCCAAAGGTATGTTTCCTTCAGGAATAAGGCAAACATATGTAGTCTTGCCTTCCTTATTAAACATAGTATTGGAAGTTCTGGTTACTGCAATAAGACAAGAAAGTAAATAAAGACATTCAAGTTAGAAAGGAAGACATTAAGCCTACCCTATTTGCAGGTCACATGATTGCCTACGTAGAAAACTTCAAAAAAAAAAAAAAATTCCTAGCACTAGTCAGTTCTGCAAGGATGCAGAATACAAGGTCAGTGCATAGTTATCAAGTTCACATCTACATACTTATACTAATAACAAATATGAATAAACCAAAAGTAAAAAGACACTACCTTTTACAATTAATTGAAAGAAAATTTAATACTGAGTCATAAATCTATCAGAACCTGTGTAATATATGAATCACAAAAGTTACACAATGCTAATAAATGAGTTCAAAGAAGACCACAAATACAGGAAGAAATATTCCATGTTCATGAATTGGAAGACTCAATACAGGAAAGATGTTCATTCTCCCCAAATTTGTTTACAGTTTTAATACAATACCTATCAAAATCTCAGAAAGGTTTTTTGTAGGTAGACATCAGCTCATCAGACATCAGCTAAAATTTATTTGAAAAAAATACAGAATATGATATAGCTAAAACATTTTGAAAGGTAGAAAATAAGAAGTATTACTCTACCCTATGTTAATGATACAATATAGCTATATAAATAAGGTAAATGTAATATTGGGCTGGGTGTGCTGGTTCACACCTATAATCCCAGCACTTTGGTAGAACAAGGCAGGTGGATCACTTGAGGTCAGATGTTCCAGACCAGTGTGAAACACCATCTCTACTAAAAAAAAAAAAAAAAAAAATAGCTAGATGTGGTGACACCTGCTTATAGTTTCAGCTACTCAGCAGGGTGAGGCAGAAGGATTACCTGAGCCTGGTAGGCAGAGATTGCAGTGAGCTGAGATCATGCCACTGCACTCCAGCCTGGGCAACAGAGAGAGGCTCTGTCCCAAAAAAAAAAAAAAAAAAAAAAAATGTTGGTGGAGAGACAGACATAAATCAATGAAATAGCACCCAGAAATAGATACACAAAAATATGTGCAATTTATCTGTTTATTTAGTTTTTCAGATGGAGTCTTGCTCTGTTGCCCAGGCTGGAGTGCAGTGGCACGATCTCTGCTCACTGCAACCTCCACCTCCCAGGTTCAAGGGATTCTTGTACCTCAGCCTCCTGAGTAGCTGAGATTATAACAGGTACACACCACCATGCCTGGCTAAGGGCAACTAATTTTTGATGAAGGTTTCAAAACCATTCAAGAAAGACAGTCTTTTTAAAAAATGGTATTGGAAAAATTGGGCATTCAGAGGTAAAGACAAAAAAATGAAGCTTGACCTATACCTCACATTATAGAAAAATTAAAGTGGATCATAGACTTAAATAGAAACATAAAATCACAAAACTTCTAGAAAAAAAAACATAGGATACATTTTTGAAGACCCACAGTTAAGTTTTTAGACCTCATCAAAAGCATGATCCATAAGAAAATTTGACAAATTGGACCATAAAAATTAATTCCTTTTTTGCAATGGATCCTGTGAAGAGCATGAAGACACAAGCTGCAAACTAGACCAGAAGTAATATTTGCAGATCCCGTTTCTGGAAAAGGCTTTGTATGTATAATATATAATTAACTTTCAAAACTCAACAGTAATGGCAATCTCATTACTGGGTATATACCCAAAGAATTATAAATCGTTCTGTTATAAAGACACATGCACATGTATGTCCATTGTGGCACCGTTTACAATAGCAAAGACTTGGAACCAACCCAAATGCCCATCAATGATAGACTGGATAAAGAAAATGTAGTACATATACACCATGGAGTACTATGCAGTCATAAAAAAGGATGAGTTCATGTCATTTGCAGGGACACGGTTGAAGCCGGAAACTATCATTCTCAGCAAACTGACACAAGAACAGAAAACCAAATACTGCATGTTCTCACACATAAGTGGGTGTTGAACAATGAGAACATGGACACAGGGAGGGGGACATCACACACTGGGGCCTGTTGGGAGACGGCGCTCTGGGGGAGGGATAGCAGGGGGCTGGGGGATTGGGGAGAGATAGTATTAGGATAAATACCTAATGTATTTGACGGGGGTATGGATGCAGCAAACCACCATGGCATGTGTATACATATGTAACACTCTTCGCACATTCTGCACATGTACCCCAGAACTTAAAGTTTAATTTAACAAAAAAGGAAAGAAATATACCAAGAGAGAAAACAAACCAATTTCAAATGGACAAAAGACGTTAAAAGACATTTCACTGAAGAGTATATGAATGGCAAATAAAAACATGAAAAGATGTTTAGCACGATTAACTTTTGAAGAAATACAAACTAAAACCACAATGAGATGTTAACATACCTATCAGAATGAACAAAATAATAGTGACAACGCTAAATTCTGCTGAGGATATAGAGCAAGTGTGTGACTCATACAGGGCCAGTGAGAATGTAAAATGGTGTAGTCACTCTGGAAATCAGTTCGATAGTTTCTTTAAAAAAAAAAAAAGGTATGCTACACCATAATATTCCATAATTGTACTCTTGGATATTTGTCCCAGGGAAATTAAAATTTACATTCACACTAAAATTTGTAAACTGATGTTTACAACACCTTTATTTGCAATAGTCCTAAATTGAAAACAACCCAAATTTTCTTCAACAGGTGAATAAACATAACGATGCATCCATAGCTTGGAATACTACTCAGCAATAAAAGTAAGAAACCGCTAATACATGAAACAAAATGGAAGACTCTCAAGGGAATGGTCCTGACTTTAGAAAGCCAAGCTTGAAAGGCCACATACCAAAAGATCCTATTTATATAACATTCTTGAGTTAATGAAATTATAGAAGTGGAGGACAGATGAATGACTACCAGGGACTAAAAAGGGGCATTTGGAGAGAGGTAATGAGTATGAAATGGTGACGTGAGGATGCTTGTGATAGAACTGCTCCATCTTTTGACTGTGGTGAGAGATACACAAACCTATATGTATGATTACATTGCGTGTAACTACACACACACACACACATACATACATACATACATACATACATACATACACCAGAGCATTAAATTTGAATAAGACCTATATATTGTAACAGTATCATTTTTCTGTTTGTTATATACTATTGTTATGCAAGATGTTGGCATTGGGGAAAACTGGGTGAAAGGTATCTCTCTCTGTATTATTTATTACAACTGATGTGAACCTAAAATTATCTGAAAATTTTAATATTTTTGTCTTACATTTTTAAATTTTATTTTTATTTTTCTATTAGTTTTTACTATGATAGCTTTTGGGATACAAGTGTTTTTTTGTTACATGGATGAATTATACAGTGGTGAATTCTGAGATTTCAGTGGACCTGTCACCTGAGAGGTGTATGTACACTGAACCCAATGTGTAGTTTTTTGTCCCTAGGCTTCATTCCACCCTTCCACTTCTGAGTTGTAAAAGTCCATTGTATAACTCTATATGCCTTTGTGTACTCGTAGCTTAGCTTCCACTTATAAGTGAAAACATACGGTTTTTGGTTTTTCACTCCTGTGTTACTTCACTTAGAATAATGGCCTCCAGATCCATCCAAGTTGCTGTAAAAAACATTGCTTTATTACTTTTAATGGTAGAGTAGTATTCGTACATATATATATCACGTTTTCCTTATCCACTTAGTTGTTGATGGGTGCTTAGGTTGGTTCTGTATCTTTGCAATTGTGAATCATGCTGCCATAAACATACATGCTCAAGTGTCTTTTTCATATAATGAATCATTTTCCCTTTGGTATATACTCAATGGGATTGCTGGATTTAATGGCAGATCTACTTTTAGCTCTTTAAGGAATCTCCATACTGTTTTCCATAGAGATTGTACTAGTTTACATTCCCACCAGCAGGGTATAAGCATTCCCTTTCCTCCACATCCATAGCAACGTCTATTGTTTTTTGACTTTTTAATAATGGCCATTTTTACAGGAGTAAGTGGTATTCAAAATTATTTTTTAAGAATACTTATAAATCAATTATAGTACCCTCAACAGAAAAATAAATGTTGAATAAAGGGCATAGAAATAATTCACAGTTGAGGAAATACAGATAACCAGCAAAAGTATAAAAACAAATTTATTGGGCCAGGCATGGTAGCTCACCCCTGTAATCCCAGCACTTTGGGAGGCTGAGGCGGGCGGATCACAGGGTCAAGTGATCCAGACCATCCTAGCCAACATGGTGAAACTCCATCTCTACTAAAAATACAAAAATTAGCTGTAATCCCAACTACCAGGAGGCTGAAGCAGGAGAGTCATGTGAACCTGGGTGGCAGAGGTTGCAGTGGGTCGATAACATGCCACTGCACTCCAGGCTGGCGACAAAGTGAGACTCTATCTCAAAAGAAAGGAAACAAAATAAGACAAAACAAATTTATCCACACTGGCAATCAAGGAAAGCCAAAATGAATAATCAGTTAATTTTAAGTTATCAAATTAGCAAATTAAAAAACTATGTTAACAAAGTTATCAGATGGTACTGTTTGGAGTGTAACCGTAATGCTGTTTGGAGTGTAAACAGGTACAAATTTCTTAAAAACCGATTAGGCTAGATATAGTACGATGCCTAAAAGACCCTATATCCTTTAACACAATAATTCCACTTGTATAAATTAATTTCAAAGAAATGATCGGCTGTGCAGAGTATTGTATAAGGATAATCCTAAAAATATTTCTAATAGAATAAAAAAAGATAATCTAAATATCTGACAATAAGGGAATGGTCAAACAGTTAAATACAATGCAATAGTTTATGAATATTAAATTATGATTTGAATAAATATTAGACATTGGAAAATACTCAGCTTATAATATTAAGAGACAAAGGTGGGATATACAGGGGAAATGTCTTATTTAAAAAATATACAGATGTCTATTGATATCTATTTTTGTTTGACAGTTATAACAGTGGTTATGGGTAATTTCAATTTTCTTCTTTATACTTTCTTGTATTTCCCAAAGTATCAACAAGGAGCATGAATGTTCTTTATATTAAGAAAGAAAATGTTTAAAACATGTATTTACTAGGAATAACAAAACATTTTCAAAGTTGCTTATTTGGCTTACCTGCCAGCACTTAATCCAGCTTCCTCTTCCTCCCCACACTCTTCACCCCACACTTTTAACTAGTGTTCACTTACTCTAATCCTTCCCTCTCACAGAAGGTCTCATGTCCTGTTCAAAGCCAGTAACTGTGTCAAGGCTCAAACTTCCCCCAGTCACATTTTTGCTTAGTTATTTGGCCTCTTCTGCTATCTTCAGGCTCTTTCTTTGCTTATTGCAAATGGACAATGGAACAAAGATGGTCTAACATGAGTTACTGTTAGACCAGTCTATGAAAAATATTTTTAAATATCTATTGTATTTTGTTTATAGAAATGGCTATTTTTCCTGAGACGATTACAAAAATAAATTTTTTATTGTAAAATAATTAAGACAACATAGAAATTAGAAAATCACAATAATCTCTTCTTTGTCTCTTTAGTAAGTGGATAGGTTGGTTGGTAGAAAGAAGGATATATTTGTGTTAGCATGGGTGGAGGATAAATTGATGTACGTGTGGACGTGTGGATCAATGAATAGCTAGTTTTGGGATAAATGGAATCACACATTACAGCTTGCAACCATGACAGAAATGATTCTAAAATTAATCTGGTAGAATGATCAGAATAGTTAGAAAACACTTTTAAAAGAACATATAATGGAAGGGGAAGCTGCCTTCCAGAAACTGAAATGAATTACAGTGAGTTTAAATATTGAAGTATTGCCTGATTATTACTATATTTTTCTTATAATTTAGTATATTGTCATCACACCTATTGTCATGATTTCCATGACAATAAATATGAATCTATATGACCAACTTAATTGTGCAGTTTTATTTTACAAATAATCCACTAGTTTTTAAAAATGCCGTATAGTATGAATATTTGCTTGTTTCTCATGTTTTAACATTCTAAGCAATACTTTAATAAATGTCCTCTCAAACACACTTTTTAAAAAAAGGTTTCTTTTAATTCCTTTAGAAAAATATATAGAAGTAGATTTGCCAGAACAGAGTCATGTTTTAGGTTTTGATATGAATTTCAGTTTTCCCTTCAAAAGAAGTGAGATAATTAATATATTTCTGCCAACACCTTGTGATATGCTCATTTTTCTACATTTTTACTAACTTTTGATATTATAAACTTTGTAAATTATTGCTAATTTAACAGATAAAAAAATTTCTAGTTTAAATTTGAGTGCATATTTGCTATAGGTATGCATCTTTTCATATACTTAATGTTTTACATTTCTTTTGATTTTCCAGTCATATATTTTGGGTATTTAATTTTCAGCAAAATAATACATGTGCATGGTTTAAAGGTTACATTAGGACAACAAGAATTATTAGCAAAAAATCGTGTTTCTCTGCCCATATTGTTTTCCGTCGCATTACCCTCCCAATCCTGCTACTCAATGATAGCCTGTTTAACTTATTAAATAGTTTCTTCTGATATTTAATTAATTTAATATCATGTTTTTCACTAATGTACTTTTTTGCTACTTGTTGATTTTTCAAATTCAGATATTAGGTATGGATTTACTCCCAGATAAGAGGAAAATTTTAATTTCCCTTCAACATTCCTCCTATCACACCCTGTCCCTATGGACATATTCAATTCTCTCAGTCATCTTTCCAATGTAGCCTTATAATTTTGGGCTAAGTTTACATTCAGTCATTGCATTGTTATTACATAAATATTGGTCAATGCTCAGTAAGTATTGTATGTAGTTTAAATTTGTTTTCTGATTCAATTTCTGCTTTCTCTGGCATTAATAGTTATCTCATTTTGGGTTTATTTAATTTTCTTTGTACACAAACCTTTTTTTTTCCATATTTTATTTTAGGTTCAGAGGATATATGAACAGGTTTGTTACATGGGTGAATTGAGTGTCTCAGGGATTTGGTGTACAAATTATTTCTTCATGCAGGAAATAAGCATAACACCCAACAGGTAGTTTTTCAGTCATCGCCCTCCCAACCTCCACCCTCAAGTAGGCCCTGGTGTTTATTGTTACTTTCTTTGGGTTCATGTGTACTCATTGTGTAGCTCCCACTTATAAGTGAGAACATATGGTACTTGGTTTTGTGTTCCTGCATTGGTTCACTTAGGATAATGACCTCCAGCTCCATCCATGTTGTTGCTAAGAACATGATTTTGATCTTTTCTATGGCTGAATTGTATTCCATGGTGTGTACCGCATTTTCATTATGCATTCCACCATTGATGGGTGTTTAGATTGATTCCATGTCTTTGCTATTGTGAATAGTGCTATGATAACATAAACATCCATGTGTGGTAGTGTGATTTATATGCCTTTGGGTATACATACCCAATAATGGGATTGCTGGATCAAGTTGTAGTTCTGTTTTAATTTCTTTGAGAAATCTCCAAACTGCTTTCCACAGTGGCTGAACTAATTTACATTCCCACCAATGTATATAAGTGTTCCCATTTCTCTGAAATCTCGCCAGCATCTTTTATTTTTTGACATTTTAATAATAGCCATTCTGACTGGTGTGAGGTGGTATCATATTGTGGTTTTGATTTGCGTTTCTCTAATGATTAGTATTGAGCTTTTTTTTTTCTTTTTTTTTTGAGATGGAGTCTCGCTTTTGTTGCCTAGGTTGGAGTGCAATGATGCGATCTTGGCTCACTGCAACCTCCTGTTCAAGCAATTCTCCTGCCCCAGCCTCCCGAGTAGCTGGGATTATCCCACCCTCACACCTGGCTAAGTTTTGTATTTTTAGTAAAGACAGGGTTTCACCATGTCAGTCAGGCTGGTCTTGAACTCCTGACCTCAGGTGATCCACCCTTGGCCTTCCAAAATGCTGGGATTACAGGCATGAGCCATGGCACCCAGCGAAGCATTTTTTCATATGCTTCTTCATCGTATGTATGTCTTACTTTTAAGAAGTATCTGTTGATATCGTTTGCCCACTTTTCAATGAGGTTTTATTTTTTGCTTGTAAATTTGTTCAGATTTGCTTTGAATATAAGACCTTTATCAGATGTATGGTTTACAGATATTTTCTTTCATTCTGTAGGTTGTCTGTTTACTCTGCTGATAGTGTATTTTGCTCTGCAGAAGTTAGTTTAATTAGGTCCCATTTGGAATTTTTTGTTTTGTTGCAATTGCTTTTGGAGTCTTTCTAATGAAATCTTTGCCACGGCTTATGTCTGGAATAATATTTCTTAGATTTACTCATAAGTTTTTTTTATAATTTTAGATTTTACATTTAAGTCTTTAATCCTTCTTGACTTGATCTTAGTATACAGTAAAAGGAAGAGCTCCAATTTTAATCATCTGCATGTGGCTAGCTCGTTATCTCAGGACCTTTTATTAAATAGGGAGCCCTTTCTCCATTTCTTGTTTTGTTGACTTTGTCAAAGATCAGATGGTTGTAGGTGTGGAGTTTTATTTCTGGATTTTTAGGCTGTTTCATTAGTATATGTGTTTGTTTGTTTGTTTACCAGTACCAGGCTGTTTTGGATACTGTAGCCTTATGGTTTATTTTCAAATTGGGTAATGTCATGCCTCTGACTTTGTTTTTTTGTTTGTTTTGTTTTGTTTTTGTTTACGATTGATTTGGTTATTCAGACTCTTTTTTGGTTCCATAGGAATTTTAGAATGGTTTCTTTGTAATTCTGTGACATAATGATAGCATTAATAGTAATAGTAATTAATCTATAAATTGCTTTGAGCAGTATGGTCATTTTAACAATATTAATTATTCCTCTCCATAAGTGTGGAATGTTTTTCCATTTGTTTTTACTGTCTCTGATTTATTTAAGCAGTGTTTTGTAATTCTCATTGTAGAGATGTTTCAGCTCCCTGTTATCTAGACTCTTAGGTATCATTTTTTGTGGCTTTTGTGAATGGGATTACATTCTTGATTTGGCTCTCAGCTTGGACATTGTTTGTGTATGAAAAAAGATATTAATTTTTGGTACAGTGATTTTATATCCTAAAACTTTTCTAAAGTTGTTTGTCAGATCTAAGAGCTTTTGAGCAGAGATTATAAAATTTTCTAAGTATAAAATTGTATCATCTGCAAAGATAGTTTGACTTCCTCTCTTCCTATTTGGTTGCCTTTTATTTCTTTTATGCACCTGCTCTGGCTAGGACATCCAGTACTATGCTGAATAGGAATGGCGAGAGAGGGCATTCTTGTCTTGTTTGGGTTCTCAAAGGGAATGCTTCTAGCTTTTGCCTGCTCAGTATGATGTTGGCCACAGGTTTGTCATGTATAGATAGCTCTTATGATTTTGAGGTGTATTTCTTCAATGCTTACTCTGTTGAAGTTTTTAGTATGAAAAGATGTGAAATTGTATTAAAAGCATTTCATGTGTCTATTGACATGATCCTGTGGTTTTTGTTTTTAGTTCTGTGTGATGAATTATATTTGTTGATTTTCTATGTTGACTCAACCTTGCATCCCAGGAATAAAGTCAGCTTGATCATGGTGGATTAGCTTTTTGATGTGCTATTGAATTAAGTTTGCTGGTATTTTGTTAAGGATTTTTGCATCTATGTTTACCAAGGATATTGGCCTGAAGTTTTCTTTTTTTGTTGTTGTGTCTTTGCAAGGTTTTGGTTTGAAAATAATGCTGTTCTCACAGAATGAGTTAGAGAGGAATCCCTCTAATTTTTTGGAATAATTTCAGTGGAGTTGGTACCAGCTCTTCTTTGTATATCTGGTAGAATTCAGCTGTGAATCCTTCTGGTCCAGGGCTTTTTCTGATTGGTAGGCTTTTTATTACTAATTTAATTTCAGAACATGTTACTGATCTGTTTAGGGTTTCAATTTATTCCTAGTTCAATCTTTAGAGGTTGTACTTTTCCAGAAATTTATGTATGTCTTCTAGGTTTTCTAGTTTGTGTGTGTAGAGATATTCATAATAGTCTCTGAGGGATTTTTTTCTTTTCTATGGGGTCAGTGGTAATGTCCCTTTGTAATTTCTGATCATATATTTGGATCTTCTGTTTTTTTTTTAAATTAGTTTATCTAGCAGCCTATCAATCATATTTATTCTTTCAAAAAACTAACGTTTGGTTTTGTTTTTCTTTTTTTTTTGCATCTCAATTTTATTCACTTTAGGATGTTCCTGTTTATTTCTTTTCTTCTAATAGCTTTTGGGTTGGTTTGCTTTTATTTTTCCAACTCCTGTAGGTGAGATGTTAGGCTATTACTGTTAGAGCTTTCTAACTTTTTCATGTGGGTGTTTAGCACTATAAACTTTCCTCTTAACACTGCTTTAGCTGTGTCTCAGAGATTCTGGCATGTTGTAATTTTGTTTTCATTAATTTAAAATAATTTCTTGATTTCTGCATTAATTTCGTTGTTGACCTAAAGCCATTCAGAGACAGATTGTTTAATTTCCATGTAATTGTTGTGAGAGTTCTTATTTGCATTGATTTCCATTTTCATTGTGCTATTGTTTAAAAATTGGTTGACATAATTTTGTTTATTTTTTAAAAATTATTTGAGAAATGTTTTATGGCCAAATATGGTTGATTTTAGAATATGTGCCATGTGAAGAAGAGAATAATATATAATCTGTTGTTTTTTGGTGGAGTGGTCTATAGATGTCTGTTTTGAGTTTATGTTCCAAATATCTTTGTTAGTTTTCTACCTTGATGATTTGTCTAATACTATTAGTGGGCTGTTAAAGTCTTCCACTTTTATTGTGTGGTTATCTAAATCCCTTCATAGGTCTCTAAGAACTTGTCTTATGGATCTGGGTATTGCAGTGTTGACTGCACATATATTCAGGATAGTTGTATCTTCTTGTTGAATTGAATTGTTTTTTATTATGTAATGCCCTTCTTTGTGTTTTTTGACTATTGTTGGTTTAAAGTCTGTTTTGTCTGAAATTAGAATAGCAACTCCTGCTCTTTTTTGTTTTTTCTTTTGTAGATATTTCTCCATCCCTTTACTCTGAGCCTATAGGTTCCATTGCAAGTGAGATAGGTTTCTTGAAGACATCATGCAATTAGGTCTTTCGTATTTATCCAACTTGCATCTCTGTGCCTTTTAAATGGGGGGTTTAACCTATTAACATTCAAGGTTAATATTGATATATGTATATTTGATCCTGTCATCATGTTGTTAGCTGGTTGTTAGGCAGACTTGATTCTGTAGTTGCTTTATAGTGTCAATAGTTTTTGTCTTTAAGTGTGTTTATGTGGTGTCTGGTAATGGTATTTTGTTGCCATATTTAATGCTTCCTTAAGAACCTTCTGTAATGTTGGTCTGGTGGTAACAAGGTTCCTTAGTATTTGCATATCTAAAAAGGATTTTATTTCCCATTCATGTATGAAACTTAGTTTGGTTGAATATAAAATTTTGAGAATTCCTTTTCTTTAATAACACTGAATATAGACCCAAATATCTTTCTGATGAAAGGTCTGCTATTAGTTTATTGGGGTTCCCTTTCTAGATGACCTGCACCTGACTATAATATGTTTTTCTCAATATTGATATTGGAGAATCTGATGACTATATGTCATGGGGATAGGTCATCTTGTACAGCATCTCACAGATGTTCTTTGAATTTCCTGAATTTGAATGTCAAACTCTCTAACCAGGATAAGGAAATTTTTATGAACAGTTCCTCAAGTATGTCTTCCAAGTTGCTTGCTCCCTTCTTTCTCTCTTTCAGGGATGCCATTGATTGTAGATGTGGTCTCTGTAGGCAATCTCATATTTCTTTACATAATCCCTATATTTCTTGGAGGTTTTGATCATTCTTTTTTGTTTCTTTATTTTTATCTTACTGATTTGTTTTGAAGAACTGGTCTTTGAGCCCTAAGATTCTTTCCTCAGTTTGGTCTGCTCTGCTGTTAATATTTCTAATTCTATTATGAAATTCTTGTAGTGAGCTTTTCAGCTCTATCAGATTAGTTTGGTTCATTATTAAATTGGCTATTTCTAATTTCAGCTCTTATATCATTTTATTGGATTCTTAAGATTCCTTAATTGACTTTTGACTTTCTCCTGAATCTTAATGATCTTCATTGCTATCCAGATTCTGAATCCTTTGTTACTTCAGATATGTTAGCCAGTTTAAGAACCATTGCTTGGGAGCTAGTGTGGTCATATTGAAGGTTAGAAGATGCTCTGGCTTTTTGAGTTGTCAGAATTCTTGCACTGGTTCTTTCTCATCTGTGTATGCTGATGATGTTCCTTTAATCTTTGAAGTTGCTGTTCTTTGGATGGGGATTGTTGCTTTTATATTCTTTGCCCTTGAGAATTTCAGTGTAGTATACAATGGGTTCAGGTGACTGGCTTTGTTTCTGGATGATTTCAGGGGGACAAGCCTCAGCTCAGTACTTCTAGGCTGCATGCTCTAATCCTAGGAGGCTGGTACATGGGCCATTGTTTTGTTCTCTGGGCCCTCTAGGTTAAGCACCTGTTGCACTGGAGGGGCCAAGGTGTGGTGTTCCCAGTCCACTGGTGACAACCTTCTGATGGGGGATACTGGTAAAAGTGCTTCATCAGGCCAGAGGCAGTGGGTCTGTGCACAAATGCATGTACTGATGACAGTAATGCAGTGATATCCATGTATGTGCTGGCAGTTGTGGGGTGGTGGGGTATGCACACTTGTGTGCCAGCTGGGGCAGGATGGTGGTGGCAAGGTCCACACTTGTGCGTGTCATTGGCAATGGGGCTGTGTGGTCTGCATGCTTGCATGTTGGCAAAGTAGTGGGGAGAAGCTACAGGTAAGTGCACGTTGGTGGAGCCCCATCTGCTGAAACTCTCTGATAGTTAAGCAAGTTCTACTATTGAAGGAACTATGGCAGCAGCTACCAGTGAGCACCCTTGTTGGACATCTGAGGCTGTACTACAAGCAGATACAGCCTGGCAGGGACTTCAAGGAGGCTGTAAGATAGGGGGGCATCAGATCACACTGGATCCCTCCCACGGGCAAGACCACCTTGCTCTGTCCAGGTCTGGCAGTCAACAAAGGCCAAAGCTACCTAGAGGAATGTGGCAAGCTTTGGGGGATAGACATCTGTGACTGTGATCCACTGCAGCGATTCCTGTGGCAAACCCTCTGAGCTTGGCACAGGATGGAGCCCTTTTGTGCCAGATCCCCAAGCAGCTTTCCCTGTCAGATCAAGTGTTTGCAGGGGTCATGGGGTGTCCCACATCTAGGATTTTACAGGTCCATGGTGAGAGAGGGCCATTCCTCACCTCTTTAATTCACTCCTTCCCCAGGGGCTGCTGAGGGCCAGGAATGAATCCTAGCACTCTGCAGCCCTGTGCAGGGTTCCAGCCTCCTCTGCCTTTAGCCCAGGGTCTGTGTTTTCCCTTCATCCACTCTCAATGCCTTTATTCCAAAGACCTGCTCAGACTGTGCCAGTCTTCTTGACAGTCTGGTCTCTTGGTGGAGATGCTCTTTCGGGTTTTGTCTAGTCAGCCATCTTTACTCTTCTCACCATACAAACTTTTTTTTATTATCAAATTCTATGGTAGAGTAATAAAGCTGCTTTTCATGGGTTAAATACGTTAGGTAATCTATAATTTTTTTTCTAAAAAATGTCTTCATCATCTTGCTCCATTCTCAACTAATATTTGGGCTCACCACACAAATGTCGTCGTTTCACTTTCTTTCTCCCTTATCCTGAAATTCCTTCTTCAGGTCCCTTGTGTTTAAACACCTATTTCTTGGACCTCATTTTATTGTTTTTCTTAATTTTGTTGTAGTACATTACTTCAGTATAATATTGAGAGAGAGTACATGGGAACTATTTCATTTTTGAGAACATGAATGTCTAAATATATAATTTTCTACTCACATACTTGATTGATAATTTGCTTGTATATGTAATTCTAGACTGGCAACCATTTCCTCTCAAAATATGGATGGCATTCTCTCTCATTGTTTCTGTGATGTTGCTGTAAAAAAAAAAAATCCAGTGCTATTCTGATTCTTAATCTCTTGTGTTTTTTTTCTTTCTTTCTGGAAGTGTTTAGAATGTTTTCTTTATTCTTAAGGTACTGAAATTTCATGACAGTATACTTGTGAGTTCTTTTCTATCACTTGTGCTGACTGGTGCGAGTAGTTTTTAAGTAGATTTGTGTATGCTGGCCTTAAGAAATGTTTTGTATTACTTCTTTGATAATTTGTCTATCTCTCTTTTTCAGACACAAACACTTGCTAACTCTCACTCATGCACTTTTGTTCTCTCTTTCTGTAACTCCTATTGGTTGGACCTCTTGAATTAGTCCTCATAAATTAATCATATTTTAGCTCCCATTTTCTCTCATTTTCTTATGTTCTGTTTTCTAAAGATTTTTCTAGATTTTTCTAGAGTACAAAAGCTTCCAATTTCCACTGGATTTTTTTTGCCTATCATATTATTATTTCCTGTATGCTCTCTTTTTGTCATATTCCATTCTTTCTTCATGAATGCAATGTCTTCTCTTATTGTTATAAAGATAGTCTAATTTTGAGCTTTCCTCTACTCCTTGTGTCATAGTTTCTCTTTTATGTTAATTTTTGTTTCTGTTTTTCATATTGGAAACTTTCCTTATATATCTTGTATTCTTTGTCTAAATGTATTTTTGAATCAGACACTTGAAAACCATTTGTGGAATCAGAAGTTTACTATGCTTATAGACAGTGGGTCTTTCTATTACATGATGGACTTTTTGTTTTTTTCATTGTGGTTCCGTAAATGTCAGAACCTGTGAGATGTTACTCGTGGACGAATCTTTTCAGGCATCAAACTCTATAAACTAGTTAGCTTGTGGGGTGCTAACATTCTGAGTGCTGTGCAAGTAAGTTTCACAGTACGGTAAACATCTTCCACTTAATTTCTCTGTTTTCAGGAGGATTTCTAATCCTTATCATTTCCTGAGAAAATTGAAAATATACTGCCTGATGTCTAAGATAGAAGAAGGATGACTACTCAGCTTCATGAATTAGAGACAGGAATCTCTTTTTAATAACTTTTGCCATTTTTAAACAAATTATTTTCTTGATTAATTTATGCTTTGATGGACACCTGGCTGTTGTTAATAATGCTGCAATGAACATGGGTGTACAGACACCTCTCTGACTTAACTGATTTTATTTTCTTACCCAAAGGTGAGATTGCTTAATCTAGTTCTATGACTTTTTTGAAGAATCTCCATACTGTTTTCTGTAATGGCTGTACCAATTTATATTCCCGCCAACAGTATGTAAGCTTTCCATTTCTCCACATCCACACCAACATTTGATATCTTTTAGTAATAGTCATTCGAATAGGTGTGAGGTAACAGCTCCTTGTGGGTTTTATTTGCATTTCCCTAATGATCAATGATGTTGAGCATCTTTTTATATACCTCTTGTCTATTTATATGTCTTCTTGAGAAATGTCCATTCAGGTCTCTTGCCCATTTTGTAATTGGGTTAGTGGGTTTCTTCTATTTAAATGTTTGAATTTCTTATATGTTTTTGATATTAGCCAAATATTTTTTCCAATTCTTTGGGTTGTTTATTTTCTCTGTTGATTGTTTTATTTGCTGTAAAGAAGCTTTTTAGTTTTTTGCAATTCCATTTGTCTGTTTTTGCTTTTTGAGCCTACACTTTTTAGTGTCAGACCTAAAATATAATTGCCCAGACCTATGTCAAGAAGCTTTTACCCTGTGTTTTCTTGTGGTAGTTTTGCAGCATCAGGGCTTACATTTAAGCCTTTGATCCATTTTTAGTTGTTTTTTGTATGGGGTATAGAATAAGTAACCATTCCATTCTTCTGGATATGAATATCCAGTTAAGATAGATTTTGTCTATAGCTAATTTTTCTCTATTATTACACTTTAAGTTCTGGGGTACATGTACAGAATGTGCAGGTTTGTTACATAGGTATACACATGCTATGGTGGTTTGCTGCATCCATCACCTGCTAATTGCTAATTTTTTAAGAACTTTTTATTACAAATGAATTTTGAATTTTGTAAAATACTTTTTCTCTGCATCTATTGAAATGATCATAGAATTTTTAATGTAATTTTAATATAATTTTTTAATCCCTTATTCTGTTAATATAGTGATTGATTTAAATATGTTGAACATTTCTTGCATGCCGGGAATAAATCCTACTTGATCATGGTATGTTATCCTTTTAACATGCTGTTAAATTTTATTTCCTGATATTGTATTGAAGATTTTTTTTTTTTACATCAGTGTTAATTAGGAAAACAGTCCTGTAATTTTCACTGTGTATCCTTGTCTGGCTTTGAAAATGGGGTAATGCTGGACTGAAAAAAAAATCAGTTTGGAAGTATTCCCTCCTCTTCAATTTCTTAAAATTTTGATAAGAACTCACTTTAATTCTTCTCAGGTGCTTAGTAGAATTCACCAGTGAATCCTTGATCTTGGGCTTTAAATTTTTTTTTTTTTTTTATTTTTAGGAGAGAGGAGATGTTTGATTACTGATTCAATCTTATTTATTACTGATCTGTTCAGATTTTCTATTTCTTAATGGCTTAGTCTTGGTAAGTTACATACTTCTAGGAATTTATCCATCTCTTCCAGTTTATGTAATTTGTTATTGAATAATTATTCATAGTATCCTCTTGTGATCTTTTGTATTTCTGTTATATCAGTTGTAATGTCTCCTTGTCTTAGTCAGTTTTTGCTACTATAATAAATGAACATAGACTGGGTAGTTTATAAATAATATACATTTATTTCTCATGGTTATGAAGGCAGAGAAGTCCAAGATCAAGGCACTGGGAAGACTGATGTCTGGTTTGGTCTGCCATCTACTTCCAAAATGGTGACTTGTTACTGTACCCTTCATAGAGGAGGAATGCTTGCTCTCACATGGACGAAGGAACAGAAGGGGCAAAAAGAGGAGAACTCCTTCCATCAAGCCCATTTATAAGGATGTCTAATCCCATTCGTGAGAGTAGAGCCCTCATAACTCAAACACTTCCTAAAGGCCACACTTGTTACTACTGTTGCATTGGGAATTAAGTTTCAACATGAATTTTGGAAGGGAAATCGTCATTCAAACAATAGCATTTTGCCCCTTGTCTTCTAAAATTTATGTCCTTCTCACAAATGAAATATATTTATTCTCTCCCAAAAGCCCCCATAGTCTTAACTCATTCTGGCATTAACTTTAAAGTCTAAGTCCAGAATCCCACATAAATATCATCTAAATTACATAAGGGTGAGTCTCACATTATGATTTATCTGAAGGCAAATTTTCTTCTAGCTTCTTTTCTTGAAGCAATTTTTCTTCCAATTTTTCCTGTAAAATCGAACAAGTTATATGCTTCCAAAATACAGTGGTGAGGCTGGCATAGAATAGACATTTTCATTCAAAGAGGGAGAAAAAGTCAAGAGGAAAGGGTAACAGGTCCTAATTAAGTTCAAAACCCGACAGGGCAAGCAACATTAAATTTATTTATTTTTATATTTTTATTTCAATAGATTTTTTGGGGGAACAGGTGGTGTTTGGTTAAATGAGTAAGTTCTTTAATAGTTCTTCCCTATTTCTGAGATTTGGGTGTAGCCAGTACCTGAGCAGTGTACACTGTACGCAATGTGTGTTTTGTTTTTATTGTACTTTAGGTTCTGAGGTACATGTGCAGATCATGCAGGATTGTTGCATAGGTACATACATGGCAAGGTATATTCTTTTATACCTTACCCCACCCACCATTTCCTCTGAGTCCCCAAAGTCCACTGTATCATTCTTATGCCTTTGCATCCTAATAGCTTAGCTCCCACTTATGAGTGAGAACATAAAATGTTTAGTTTTCTGTTTCTGAGTTATTTCACTTATAATAACCGTCTCCAATTCCATCCAGGTTGCTGTAAATGACATTATTTTGTTCCTTTTTATGACTGAGTACCATTCCATGGTATTTATATACCACATTTTCTTTATCCACTCATTGATTGATGGGCATTTGAGCTAGTTTCATATTTTTGCCATTGTGAGTTGTGCTGCTAAAAACATACATGTGCGGGTATCTTTTTTGTATAATGACTTCTTTTCTTGTGGATAGATACATAGAAGTTGGATTGCTGAACCAAATGGTAAATATACTTTTAGTACTTTAAGGAATCTACACACTGTTTTCCATAATGGTTGTACTAGTTTACGTTCCTACCAACAGTGTAAAAGTGTTCCCTTTTTACCACATCCATGCCAACATCTATAAATTTTCTATTTTTTGATTATGAGCATTCTTGCAGGAGTTAGGTGGTATCAGCACTGTGATTTTGCTTTGCATTTCACTGATAATTAGTTATATAGAGCGTTTTTTCAGATGTTTGTTGTCCATTTGTATATTTTCTTTTGAGAATTGTGTGTTCATGTCCTTGGCCCACTTTTTGATGGGATTGTTTGTTTTTTCTTGCTGATTTGTTTTGAGTTTCTTGTAGATTCTGGATATCAGTCATTTGTCAGCTGTATAGATTGTAAAGATTTTTTCACATTCTGTGATTTGCCTGTTTGCTCTGCTATTTCTTTTGCTGAAGCAATATTAAATCTTAAGCCTTGAGAATAATTTTCTTTGACTCCATATCCCACCTTCCAGACACATTAAAAGGAGGTGGGTCTGCAAGGCTATAGGGAACTCTGCCCTCAGGCTTTGCTAGACACAGGCCATACCATAGCTCTCATGGGTTAGATTCAGATATTTGTGGTTTTCCCAGTTTGATATTTCATGCTAGTGCCTCTATAGGTGTATATAGTCTGGGGGATAGCTCTGCTCTTATGAATCCTCTAAGCATTAACTTAGTGAGGACTTTCTGCAGTGGCCCCACCCCTGGAGCATGTCTCTCTCTGGTCCCTGAGGCTGTCCAAGACATCTATCGTAATCTAGCTGGAGGTTGTCCCCCTCCTCAACTCTTGCACTCTGCAAACCCACAGAGTGGACAATGCCAAGGCTTATGGCTTGTGCTTTCAGGTGGGCCTGCATCTGGGCCTGCTTGATCCACAGCTGGAGTAGCCAAAGAGCATGTAGCAGAATATAGGGAGCAGAGACTTGAGGTAGACCTGGATAATGGTCCCAAAGTTCCCATGGGTTCCCTGGATCTCTCCCTTTAAATTATTTTGCACTCAAAGTCCTAGACCTCTGGGCCTCTAATGGTCATAGTAGCCTTGAAAATCTGCCTTCATGAAATGCTCCTGGTTTCCTTCTATCTATGCTAATCTCTTTATTTAGTTGCTTGATTTAGTTTTTATTTAGTTCCTTGGTTTTCTTTTTACATGACTATGCTCAGAATTTTCTGAGTCTTTGCATTCTGCTTCCCTTTGGTTATAAATTCCATATGGAACTTGCTTCTCTCTTCTTATACTTTACTATAAACAGTTAAGCCACAAAGCACCCTGAATGCTCTGCTAGAGATTCATTCCACCAAATATCCTAGTCCATCACTCTTAAATTCTGCCCTCTGCAAAACAGAACACAGACACAATTCAGCCAACTTCTTTGCCACTTTGTAGCAAAAATGGTCTTTCTTCCAGTTTCCAGTAATATAGTTCTTATTTCCATCTAAGACCTCATAAGAATGGCCTTACTGTCTATATTTCTACCAACATTTTGTTCATGACAAATTAAATACTCTCTAAAACTGAGGTTTTTTTTTTTCTACAGTTCTCCTGAGCTCTCTCAAGAATCACCTTTAATGCTCCACTCATGGCAATCTAGGCTTTTTCAACCATACAGTTCACAACTGTTCCAGACTCTTACCCATTTCTCAGTTCTGAAGCTGTTTCCACATTTTTCAGGTATTTGTTACAGAAACACAGTACTACTCTGGTACCCATTTCTGTTTTAGCCCATTTATGCTTCTATAAAAATACCACAAACTGGTTAATTTATAAACAATAGAAATTGATTTATCATGGTCCTGGAATCTGAGATATCCAAGATCAAGGCACTGGTAGGATTGGTGTCTAATGAGGACTGTTTTGTGCTTCCAAGATGGGGCTTGTTGCTGTGTACTCGCAATGGCTGGAATGCTATTTCACCACAAGGGAGTTGGACAGAATTGATGAAAAGGGGAGAAATCTGTCCATCAAGCCCTTTTATAAGGGCTCTTGATTCCATTCATGAAGATGGACCTTCCATAGGCCATACATTTTCTGTATTTGTTAATTCTCTCATTGCTATAAAGAAATGACCAAGACTGGGTAATTTATAAAGAAAAGAGGTTTACTTGGCTCATGATCCCACAGGCTGTGCAGAAAGCATGGCTGAGGGTTGGGGCTCGGGAAACCTTTTCTCATGGCAGAAGACAAACCTGAGTGGGTATCTTTACATGGTCAGAGCAGGAGGAAGAAACAGAGGGTGAAAGTGCTACCCACTTTTAAACAACCAGATCTCCTGAGAATTTACTCACTATACAGTACCAAGGGAAGATAGTACTAAACCATTGGAAGCCACCCCCATGATCCAATCACCTCCCACCAGGCCCTACCTCCAACACTGGGGATTACAATTCCACATGAGATTTGGGTGGGGACACAGATTCAAACAATAATACTTGTAATACTGTTGCAATGGGGATTGTTTCCACAGGAATGTTAGAGGAGGAATCATCATTCAAACCATTGTATTCTTCTTTAAGTTTTAATTTTATATATTTGATTCTTATCTCTTTTTTTCCTAGTCTAGATAAAGGCTTGTCAATTTTATCTTCTCAAAGGATAACTCTTAGTTTCCTTGATCTTCTCTCTGTTTTTCTGATCTCTGTTTCATTTATTTCTGCTATGATCTCTGTTATTTCTTTTCTTCTGCTAACCTTTGGCTTTTTCTTCCTTTTCTAGTTCCTTGAGGTGTAGAGTTAGGTTTTTGATTTGAACCCTTTTTTATTTTTTTAATGTAGGTTTGATTTCAGACCTTTTATTGCAAACTTGGATTTCTTAAGGTTTGATTTGAAGCCATTTTTATTTTATTCTATAAGCTTTCCTCTTAGAACTGCTTTTGCAGCATCTCTTAAGTTTTGATCTGTTTTATTTCCATTTTTCTTGGTCTCAGACATTTTTTGGTTTCTATTTTTATCCTTCTTTGACTCATTGGATGCTTTAAAATGTGTTGTTTAATTTTCACATATATGTAAATTTTAAAATTTTGCTTCTATTGATTTTTAATCTCATACCATAGTGGTCAGAAAAGATGCTTGGTATGATTTCAATCTTCTTCAATTTGTGAATACTTGTTTTGTGACCTAACATATTGCCTATTCTTGGAGAATGTATTGTGTACACCTGAAAACATTATGTATTCTGTTGCTGTTGGATAGAATGTTCTGTATGTCTGTTAGATACATTTAATCTGTAGAACTGTTTGAGTCCATGGTTTCCTTATTGATTTTCTTTAAGAATAGTCTACTGAATTGAAAGTGATAAATTTTTATCCCTAACTATTATTGTATTGCTGTCTATTTCTCCCTTTAGTTGTGTTCCTATTTATTTGCTTAACAAATTTAGGTGTTTCAATGTTGGTTACATATGTATTATCCATTGTTATAGTCTCTTGATTAATTAATCATTTATCATTACATAATGATCAGCTTTGTTTCTTGTGATAATATTTGATTTATATCTATTTTGTCTGATGTAAGAATAGCTACCCCTACTCTCTTTTAGTTATGATTTGTGTGGAATATCTTCTTCTATCTCTTCACTTTCAGCTTATGTGTGTCTTTAAAGCTAAAGCAAATCTCTTGTAGGCAGCATATAGTTGAGTCTTTTTAAAAACATTTACCCACTCTTTGTCTTTTGATTGGAGAATTTAATTCATCTTTATGCAAAGTAATTATTATAGGTAATAACTTAGTATTGAAAAATTTTCCATTTTTTTAGACTGTTTTTTTTTTCTTTTTATCTTGCTGTCTTCTCTTGTCATTTGATGATTTTTTTGTAGTGTTATGTTTTGGTTATTTTCTCCTTATCTTTTGTGTATCTACCACAGGTTTCTTCTCTGTGGTTTCCATGAGGCTTATGTAAAACATTGCATAGTTATAAGCACAATCTAGTCTAATCTAATAATAATTTAACTTTTATTGAATACAAAAAATCTACACTTTACTTTTCCTTCCGCTACCTTTTATGTTATTGGTGTGAAAATTTATATTTTTATAATGTATTAAAATATTGTAGCTATAGATAATTTCTAATATTTTTGTCTTTTAGCTTTTATATTAGAATTAAAAGTGATATACAGCCATCCAAGTATTAGGATATTCTAAATTTGACTATGTTCTTAACTTTACAGTGACCTTTATGCTTTCATATGTTTTTATATTGTTAATTAGTGTTCTTTTGTTTGAACTTAAACTCCCTTTAGCATTTCTTTCAAGGAAGGTCTAATGGTGATGAGCTTCTTCAGCTTTTGTTTTTCTGGGAAGTCTTTATTTTTCTTTCACTTCCAAAGGACAGCTTGACTAGGTATACTATTCTTGATTGGTAGTGTTTTTCTCTTTCAGCACTTTAAAACATACCATTCTCTCTTGGCCTATAAGCTTTCTGCTAAGAAATCTACTGATAGATTTATGAGGGTTCCTTTAGATGTGATGAGTTACTTTTCTCATTCTGACTTTAATATTCTCTTTTTTTTTAACTTAAAAAACATGATTGTAATGTGTCCTTGTGACAATCTCTTTATGTTTAATATATTTACGGTTCTTAGTGCTTCATGGACATGAATATTTATTTCTCTCTCCAAATTCAGAAGGATTCCTGTCAAAATTTCTATAAATGAGCTTTCTGCCCCTTTCCCTTTCTATGCTTCTTCTAAGATGTTCATAATGCATAGATTTGTTTACTATATGGTGTTCCAGAAGTCCTACAGTCTTTCTTCACTCTTTTATGTCATCTTTTTGTTTTTGTCTTTGTTTGCTCTTCTGACTAGGTAATTTCAAATGGCCTGTCTTCAAGTCTGCTGATTTCTTTCTTCTTGATGTGAGTCTGTTGTGGAAAGTCCCTGTAAAATTTTTTAGTTAGGGCTTTGTGTTCTTACACTCCACAAGTTCTGTTTGGTTCTTATTTATTGCTTGTATTTCTTTGTAAACTGCTCATTTTGTTCATATACTGTTTCCCTGATATTATTTAAGTGTCTAAGTTCTCTTGTATACCACTAAGCTTCTTTAAGATTATTATTTTGAATTCTGTGTCAGGGAGTTTGTAGATCACAGTGGAAGGTGAAAGGCATGTTTTACATGGCAGAAGCCAAGAGAGAAGTGAGAGCAAAGCAAAAGGAGGAAGGCCCCTACAGAATCATCAGACCTTGTGATTGCTTACTATCATGAGAACAGAGTGGGGGAACCACCCCCATGATTAAATTATGTCCACCTGGTCCTGCCCTTAACATGTGTGGATTATTTCAATTCAAGGTGAGATTTGGGTGGTGACACAGAGCCAAACCATATCATTCCACCCCTGAACCCTCCCAAATCTCATGTCCTCACCTTTCAAAACACAATCATGCCCTTTCAAAAGTCCCCCAAAGTGTTAACTCATGCCAACATTAACTCAAAAGACCAAGTCCAAAGTCTCATCTGAGAAAAGGCAAGTTCCTTCCACCTATGAGTCTGTAAAATCAAAAGCAAGTTAGTTACTTGTTGGATACAATGTAGGTACAGGTATTGGGTAAATATACCCATTCCAAATGAGAGAAATTGGACAAAAAAAGGGGCCACAGGCCCCATGCAAGTCCAAAATCCAATAGGGCAGTCATTAAACCTTAAAGTTCTAAAATGACATCCTTTGAATCCATGGCTCACATCCAGGTCATGTTGATGCAAGAGGTGGGCTACCATAGCCTGGTGGCCTAGGACAGCTCTGCCCCTGTGGCTTTGTAGTGTTTACCCCCCAGCCCAGCTGCTTTCATGAGCTGGTGTTGAGTGTCTGTGGGTTTTCCAGGTTCACATTGCAAGCTGTTGGTGGATTTACCATTCTGGCATCTAGAGGGTGGTGGGCCTCTTTTCAGAGATCCACTAGGTAGTGCCCCATTGGAGACTCTATGGGGGCTCTAACACCACATTTTCCTTCCGCCCTAACCTAGCAGAGGTTCTCCATGAGGGCCCCACCCCTGAACCAAACTTCTGCCTGGGCATCCAGGCATTGCTATACATCCTCTGAAATCTAGGCAGAGGTTCCCAAACCTCAATTCTTGACTTCTGTGCACCTACAGGCTCAACATCATGTGTAAGTCACCAAGGCTTGAGGCTTGCATCCTCTGAACAATGGCTCCAGCAGTACCTTGGCCCCTTTTAGCCATGGTTTCAAATAATGAGCTGAAGCAGCTAGGACACAGGGCACCATGTCCCAAGACTGCATAGAGCAGGGGGTCCCTGAGCCTAGCCCATGGAATGATTTTTCCCTCCTAGGCCTCCAGGTCTGTGATGGGAGGGGCTGCCATGAAGGTCTCTGAGAGGCCCTGTGGATATTTTCTCCATTGTCTTGATGATTAACATTTGGTTCCTTACTAATAATGCAAATTTATACAGGTGGCTTGAAATTATCCCCAGAAAAATGGGTTTTTCTTTACTGTGGGATCATCAGACTACAAATTTTCCAAACTTTTATGCTATACTTCCTCTTGAACGCTTTGCCACTCAGAAATTTCTTCTGCCAGATAGTCTAAATAATATTTCGCAAGTTCAAAGTTTCACAGATTTCTAGGGCAGGGGCAAAATGCCACCAGTCTCGGCTAAAACATAACAAGAGTCACCTTTGCTCCAGTTTCCAACAAGTTTCTCATCGCCATCTGAGACCACCTCAGCCTGGACTTCATTTTCCATATCACTATCAGCATTTTGGTCAAAGCCATTCAACAAGTCTCTAGGAAGCTGCAAACTTTCCCACATCTTCCTGTCTTCCTCAAAGTCTCTAGGAAATTCCAAACTTTTCCACATTTTCCTGTCTTCTTCTGAGCCATCCGAACTGTTCCAACCTCTGCCTGTTACCCAGTTCCAAAGTTACTTCCACATTTTTGGGATCCTTGTTGCAGCACCCCACTCTCGATGGTATCAATTTACTTGATTAGTCTGTTCTAACACTCCTAATAAAAACATACCTGAGACTGGGTAATTTATAAAGAAAAGTAGTTTAATGGACTCACAGTTCCACATGGCTGGGGAGGTGTCACAATAATGGCAGAACCCAAAAGGCATGTCTTACATGGTGGCAGACAAGAGAGAAGTGAGAGCCAAGTGAAAAGGGGAAGGTTCTTATATAAACATCAGATCTTACAGGAACTTACTGTCACAAGAACAGCAGGGGAGAACCACCCCCTTGATTCAATTGTCTCCACCTGGTCCTGCCCTTAACACATGGGGATTATTCCAATTCAAGATGAGATTTTAGTGTAAACACAGAGCCAAACCATATAAATAAGAGACATGATACCTGCACTTGGGTAGATGAGAATATTATTTTCAAACAATAATAACATGTGTTTTTCCTTTTCAGGATACATTCTTATTAATATTTATTACCATATTAATTGACTAAGGTCTCAAATCCAGTATTGAAAATCAGTAAGGAGAAGCCTTATCTTTGATCAAGAATTTTGTTTCTGTATTCTATTTATAAAAAGTTTGTGAGAGTGTAAATTAGTTCAATCACTATGGATGATAGTGCGGCAATTCCTTAAAGACCTAGATGCAAAAATACCATCTGACCCAGAAATCTCATTACTGGGTATATAGCCAAAGGAATATATACCATTCTATTATAAAGACACATGCACACATATGTTGATTGCAGCACTATCCACAATACCAAAAACATAGAATCAACCTAAATGTTCATCAATTATTGACTGGATAAAGAAAATATGGTACATATACACTGTGGAAATGTTATGTAGCCATAAAGAGGAATGAGATTATGTCCTTTGCAGGGACACAGATGGAGCTGGAGGCCCTTATCCTTAGGAAACTAACACAGGAACAGAAAACCAAATACCACATGTTCTCACTTATAAGTGGGAGCTGAATGATGAGAATACATGAACACATGAGTGAGGAACAATACACACTGGGGCCTGTCAAAGGGCAGAGGGTAGAAAAAGGGAGAGGATCAGAAAGAATAGCTAATGGATGCTGGGCTTAATACTGGGTGATAGTATAATCTGTGCAGCTAACCACCCATGGCACACATTTACCTATATAAGAAACCTGCACATCCTGCATATGTACCATGAACTTAAAGTTGAAAAAATTTTTTTAATTAATTGCAAATACTGTTGAATTGTATCAAAATCAATTTAATTGTTAGTGTAATTCACATGTTAAACCATCCTTGAATTCCTGGAATAAATCTCAGTAATAATAGAGGGTTTATTCTTATTTTACTTGATAAAATTGAATAATGTTTTATTTAGGATTCTCATATAGGAACAAAACATCAATATGTAGTTTTCATTTAATGTGATTCTTTTTGATTTTGTTATTAGAATTATGCTAACTTTGACATGACTGGGAAACTTTTTCATAACTCTGTGTAAATACAAATTTTTAAAAGCAGTGTATTTTTTCTCATCTTGAAATTTTGGAAGAATTCACAGACAAAATTAGCCATATTTTTGCTTTGGTGATATTCTTTTGGTACCTGTTCAATTATTTTTATGGTTATTTGTCTATTTATTTCTAGTTTTCTTAAGAACCAACTTTCTCCTTGAAAACCAGCCATATATCCTATCAAATATATTGAAATAAAGTAAAATTCATTCTCTATTTATAATTTTTTAGTGTTTTCTAGATCTGTGGTTTTATCATTTTTCACTCATTCCTCATTTATTTCTGTTTTCACTGCTTGGGCTTTGGTTAAATTTCTCAGAGTACTATTTATTGTGGTAATGCTTTTCAGTGGTATAAATATTCATTTTTAATGTGTATAATTTTTTGATCAGTAATATTTTTAGCAGACAAGTGAGAAACACCTGGGCATAATTTTCTATTGTAAAAGAAAAAGCTAAGGTGTAACTATTTGGAGAGGTGACAGAGAAAAGAAGAATAAATGTGGAATGATGAAAGGGAATATCATTGATGAGTAACAATTCATTTTGGGGTCACATGTGGACTCATTGTATCTGTGCAGAGAAGGTTGAATTGCTCAGATCCTATGTCTGACTTTGTAGGTAGTTATTATAAAAGAACATAGACACTAATGATATGCAGAAATTAGCTAAAACATTATGCCAAATTACTCATTATATAGATGCAGAAACTAGGTGACAAATAAATGAAGTAAATTATATAAGCTTATACAGCATGATAAAATGGTTCAGGTCTACCTAATTCCAATGCAGTTCTTTGCACTATACAATATTGTTTCTTGTTTGAAAAGAACATATATACATGTAGGTTAATAGGAATAAATGCAAGGATGCACTTCTGTAAATGCTTTATAAATATTTTTTTGATATGACAGCAGACCTTGTCTTTATTTTGTAGGTGAGAAACTTCAGACACCAGGGATTAAAGGACAGCAAACTACAATAAAAAACAATTCTTAAACCTCTTCCAACTGATTTCCTCACCTATTAGTAACTTAATAAACAAGATTACCTTTTTAATTAATCAATGAATGAAAATGATATGAGAAAACAAATTGGAAGAAGTATGATTTTAGGTATTCATAGAAAACATTTTCAAGTATTGCTACTCTTTTACTTATTAAGGTAGGAAAAATTAAGAAGAAAGATACATCTCAATGCTTGCAAGTGTCCAGCAAAATTATGAGCATACATTATTGTAAAAGAACAATCTTTTGAAAGACAAATTAGCCAACTAAAGAAAAATGCTATATGTATGAAGGTATTTATTATAATAGTATCAAATATACTTGTTTATCTAATCATATATAAGACTTGAGGTAACAGAATTAAGTAGAGTGAAAGGTCTAAGTAAATTGTGGTACTTATGAGACTATTGTGTAGCTAATGGGAACTTGGTTATCATTAGAAAAACAGGTAGGACTTGGTGTTCTTACCTCTATGTCTTCATGTTTTTATAGTTGGCTCAGTAGACTTCATACACACTGACCTTGTTTCTCAAATATGTTTGACATGAACCTGGGTAGGGAGTTTTAATTTCTATTCCCTTCTATATTAGTATTCTGTTACAGCATGATAAATTAGTACAAACATAGCCACTTAAAACAGCACTCCTTTATTATCTCACAGTTACCAATATCAGAAGTCTATATGGGCTGGATTAGGTTCCCTGCTTAGGATCCCTTAATGCTGAAATCCAGGTGAAGGACATCTGGACTTTAATCTGGAGACTCCAGGAATAATATGCTTCCTGGTATATTCAGGTTTTTAATATAATTAAGTTCTTTGCAATTATACATCTGAGGTTCCCATCTTCATCCTGGCCTGGCTGTTAGGCTAGGTTTCACTTTTAATTCCTGCAGACCTCTTCCAGGTCTTTCGATGTGGCTCCTTCTGTCTTAGCAACGGACCAATGAACAACCTCCCTCATGTTGCATTCCTCTCACACTTTAAATCTTTTTAAAAAATATTTGGTACCGATCAGAGAAAATTTTTCTTTAATGGGGCTAATGTGATTAGATTAGATCCACATGCATAATCTCCCTATCTTAAAATCAACTGATTTTTTACCATAATTATATCTACAAAATCCCTTTTGCCATGTAACTTAACACAATCATAGGACTCAAACCAAGGGGTGAGGACATGAGATCATCTTAGAATTCTCCCTATAAAAATACAGAAAGCAAAAAGGCTCACTGTCTCACTTCCATCAGGTCTTTACTAAGTTGTTGACTTTTTAACAGAGTATTTCTTGGAAACTAACAAGTTAGTTGCATTCCTATCTCCCCTAAACTTCTACTCTCTTTACCTACTTTTCTTTTTTTTGTCTTTAGCACTTATCTAACATACAATATATTATATGACTTGTATTGTCTATTGTCTGTTTTCTCCATCATATGTGAACTCAACAAGACCAGGGACTTTACTGTTGTTTTCTGCTGTAATTCCTGCTTCTAGAATGGTGCCTGACACATAGGAGACACTCAATAAATATGAATAATGAATAAATAGATGAATGATACAAAGTATATGTAGAATGGGATGATAACTATTTAAAAATATGATTGTATTTAAACACAATCAAAATAGTACTAAGATGGTAAGATTTTAATAGCTTAAAAACCTCTTTCCTAAACTTTTCACTGTTGCTATATTGACTTAACGAAAAGGTCCAACAGAAGAGACCATCCCCTGGAAAACAGATCTTAGCCAAGCATGACATACTTAGTGAGCAGATTGTTTTGAGATAATGCAAAGGACCCTATGGCTCATCATAGAAAAAGCGGCGCGCCAGAGGCAGTGTGGTGGAGGAGAAAGAACATTGAAAACGAAATCACAAGACTTGAATTTGAGTCTCGTTTGTGGCATTTACTAATTGTGTGACTTGAAAAGTCACTCAGCCTTTTTGAACCTATTTCCTCACTCAAGAGATGAGGACAGTAGATACTAAATACTTCCTTCATCAGGCTGTCATGAGAATCATGTGAGATACTTGGTCTATTGCTTATCAGATAGTACACAGTCTTACCAGACTTCATCCAGCCCATTCATCCCTTGACTGCTGGGGAAAAGCTGCTCCTGTCATACTGACTTCTTTTCTTCATCTTGCATTCAGTTATAACCCTTTATTGACAGGGTAGAACAACTTTGTGATGAAAGAAATATGATCAAATTTTTAAAAGAATGTTGATTTGCAATAATATTAACTAGCCTAATACAACAGAAACACAGAAATTCCAATGTGGATATAAAGACATTTCCCTTTGAACTCCAAAATAGCTTTCCACACTCTCAAGTTATTGTATCTTAAAACTGCTTAAATAATTGCATTCTATATGACAGGAGTTTGGGACATCAAACATTGTTCACTTCCAGAGAGAATATAAATTTTAAAATCAGAAATAAGAAAAGATGCGTTTAAGTGCTGATCCTGTTAATCACAATTGCCTTACCTTTCTTGGCCTTCTGGTAGATTCTGAGAATCCTTGCATGCATAAACAAATGATCCTTTGTAGAAAAATAATTCCTATATTAATGAAAGCCACTATCTTTAAAAAAAATTTAAAAAGTAAGGTTACACTTGTATTAGCTACAACAAGGCCTTGGCTCTTATAATCAGGACATATTTCAGGCATATTTCTAGCATATTTCAGGCACTGTGCTATGTTCTTTACATGGATTATCTTTAAAGCTCAAAACAAGTCAATCAGCAGATGTAATTATCTTCTTTTTATACACAAAGAAACTGAAACTCAAAGATATTAAATAAGTTCTCAAGAGGAGTACAACGAAATAGAGTTGATCTACTGCTATAATCTGTTGACATTATTTTAAATTTGAATCATTTCTTTCAATACATTTATTCGCTGTTTCAATTTGTGTCAAAGAGAACGTAGCTTCAGCATTCATTCTATGACTTTAGCTAGGTTCTCAGCTTTAAAAAAACTCAATTTTTTTTTTTTTTTTTGCTCCTTGCTATACCCCAGTACCTAGCACAATACCTGGCACATAGTAGTGTTCAATAAAGGACTTTTGAATTAATGAATTAATGAGCAATTTAGGGCCAAGATAGAGCCCTGTGTCATGCCTTCATTAACATACAGTAACATTGGTTCTTTCGGCTACATACTCACTGGATTATATTGCTAGGGTATTCTTATTTATATATTTTAACTACAATTATTAAAGGGAGACTCTATAAAATGTTTTGATGTCGTCTGATATACCATATCTGTAGTTTTCCCCAAATATACCATTCTGATTTTATATAAAAAAGCTTAACAAGCTGTATTTTATATTTCATTACATATCATTTTTCTCAAAGTTTTATTCCTTCTGTTAGAGCTCACAAATTTTCAATTTTATCATTTGTTCTAGAAATCGACTTGGGATAGACAAAGCACATTGCATATATTTGTAGCAGATTTCTAAATTTTCTGGCAGAATTTTAATAATATATTTGTTAAGTTCTTAATAACAAGAATAATTATTCATTAAAATTTTCAGTGTACAAACACTGATTAGGCACCTGATCTACATTATCTTATTCAATTCCTCCAAAATACTGAAGTAGGCATTCATACCTGAAATACACAAATCAGGAAGCCAAGACTAATAGAGTTGTCTTTTTCCTCCTCGAATCCATAATTTGTCTTCCATTTTCAGAGTTGACATATGCTCTCTTTTTATGCTTAAAAAAAGCAACACAGAAACACAATATGGGTTGTAAGGTTCCGGTTTCTCTTTGATCTCTACTAAAAACTACAGCACTAGTTCCAATACATTCTTCTTGCATCTTTCAAAATGAAGTAAGCCTTTTCACTTGTCCTTAACACTTACTGCAAGAATCATGTTAATCTAGTTATTTATTTATTTTTTTACCAATTGGTTGGTCACATTCATTGTTTCACCTTTTTTATATATGTCTTCTAAAACTCTGAACTCATAAGTGTTATAATGTTTTCACTAAACCTCCTCCCAACTCTTCAGCATCATGAAAGCTTATGCTTGTAAAGTCATAATTTTATTCCTGTGTAAATTATGTCCTCTGAAAATCTCATTTTGGAGATTAAACAAGTTTTGAAAAGAAAGACCCAAAATGTTTGTTTCTCTTCTAGTCTTTATTGGGAAGACCTAGAGAGTAGCCAATTCAGGATGAAGCAGAAAGGTGGAGGATAGAGAACTCTGGGGAAGGAGTTTTACTGGCAGTCTGATATCTGCTATGTATGAGCATTTGGAAAGTGAACATATGACTGATCTGATTAAAAAAAATAAGCATAGGTAATATGAGAAGGCTATTCATGGCAAAAACAAAAAACAAGGTAATCCTTAGTCCTAGAAAGAATAAATTAGAAGTATAACTGTTAAACTTGGCTGTGCCGTGTACAATATTTAAATAATAATTTAAATGCTGACATTGATTAAACACACTTAGATAGAGCCACGGTAAATTATTTATGAAGATGGCTGCAACAATATCTCCCATTCTGCATGCCTTTTGCAACGAGCCTGTACTGCTTGCTGCCTTCATCAAGAAGTAAATTTTCCTTGCTCTGGAGTCCAGGCTTACCCTTTCACCTGCTTTGACCAATATAATGTGGTAGAAGTGATGATGGACCCTTTCTGAGGCCTGACTTTAAGACATCTTACAGCTTCCATTTTTAAGCTTTTAGAATGCTTCCTCTTGGAATGCTGCCTTAAGACTGCCATCCCCTGAGGAAGCCCAAGATAGAAATGTAGACGAGAACTAAGGACCTCTGAGCAAAACCCCAGCTGAGTTCAGCTCCTAGCCCATCCACTATCTGAATGCAGTCACATAATTGAAGCTAAGTAAGACCAGCAGAAGAACCACCCAACAAATCCAGAGAACCATAGCAAATAAACAACTATTTTATTTTGTTAGTCACTCTGTTTGGGGTGATTTCCAACCCCAAAATAGATAACTGAAACAATATCTATATTGGGAGGATGGAAGGAGAGGTGAAGTTATTTAAGAGAGGTAAATCACCCCCTAAAATCTCAGGATGTTCATAAATAATATCTTTTAAAAACTAAAGGAAAAGAACACTGTGAATATATTATTAGAAATGTAGCTATAAGATACAAGAAGAAACTAGTGTTTAAAGTTGTTTCCTGGGGCCAGACTGTAGGGTGGGCCAGGGGAATGCAATTATTTTTTATTATACACCTTTTAGTAGTATTTGATTTTTAAAATGTGAACATAAATTGCTTTAATAAAAATAAATTTTATATATTTTTAAATTGTCCCTGAGATATGAAATCATGTGAAGTTATGGCATGGGGAGGCCTCAGGGCTTGGCAGGTGAATGGAGAGGCAGCTCTAATTTAGTCGATGATTTTCTGTTGTCCATCTTCCCCTTAAAGGCTCGTCCTCCTTCCTAGGTCTCCCTTTTCGGTTTCCATTCTTGGCACCCAGCTCAAATGAGAATGTATTTTAATTTGCAGGCGGAGACATTAGAGACATTTAAAAATAAAAAACAAGAGTCAGTAATGAACTGTCATTTTTGCCTTCAGCTAATTTCATGGCCCCAAGTTTTTAGAAGGGAAGCTGGGGGGGGGGAAATAAAAAGCCCAGAAGTCTGTCCACTACTAAAATCCAAAATAAAAGAATAATAATCCAAAATAAAAGAATAATAATAATCCACTTAACTACTGACCCTGAGTACTTTTAAATAGCAACCAACTCTGATTGCTGGAAAAAAATATTTAGAATTCTTTTTTGCTTTTTAGGGTCCCTCCGTGGATGTGACTATGAATTTAATTTTACATAAATTAGAAAACGTGGGGTTCTTTCAGTAAAATATAGGTAAGAGTAGCTTCAGGAAATCTTCTTATTTTTATTTCTGCCACCTTTCCCGTTAGAATTCTCAATGCCATTCTTTGGCCCATTAGAAGTGCTTGTTTGAAGTGTTTGCTTGAAGCCATCCATTATTTCTTAAAGCAACACAGTCTGTGGCTTCGGCTACACGATTCTGACAACTGTACAACTTGGTTGGTTCAGGCTTTTTAAAAAATCAATCAAAGCGGCTGTTTGGCAATGTGTATTGAGTGATTTTCTCATTTTTCAGCAAGCTGTTGTGGAATTATATCTCTTCAACTCAAGTAGTCTCTCATTGCCCCCAAATGTTTCTACTCTTTAACTGGCCTTCCTTTTTTTCTGTCCTTGTCCAAGCTCCCAGAAGAACCCACCTTCAAAAGAAGCACCACAGGATTATGCTTTCTAGTTGGGTGATTCCAATAAATGAAGGTAGGGATGTTCTTGGGAAATGGATCAAAGAATATTGATATGGTCAATTTGCATGCAAAAATGTTAAGATGGAAGGCTGGGCAGAAGCCTCTGCCTCCGCCTTCTCCGTCATTGTAAGCATCAGTTCCTGAGTCCATCCCCAGCCAGTCCACCATCATCCAGGTTGTAACAAGCCCACCATCCTAGGACTTGGAATTGAATCTTAGGCTCACAGTCTACTTTGTAGGCTGACAAGTATAAGAACAATAACATGAATAAATGTCAATTTTGAGTGTCTACAATGGGCCCAACATTTGACTGGCTATTTAGTATGACTGCTTTCGCCAGTCCTGTATGTTTTGTGTGATTATTAGCATTTTACAAATAAGTTTAAATCACTAGCCCAAGACCACATAACTTGCCACTTGTGCAGACAGGATTTTCTTTCATATATTTCTAACTGCAAAACTCAGTCTACTTGGCACATTGCTTTGAGTATTATTGGCTCCATAGTCCCTGCAAATCATTGTCATACAATTATGCTGGCCTTAAGCAAGTAGGTCCAAAATAAGTCACTCCTGTCTTACATCGAGACTCTCTTTTACAGGGGCTTCTCACTGTTACTTTCTTTCTAATGGATTAAGCTCCCATAATGATGGTATTTTTCTGAATTTGGCCAATCCATTTGACTCCATTCTTGATACATCTGTGTGCTTTGGCAGAAGCCAGCCACAAGAATGGTCAGTCCTCTGAGGCCTCTGCTGACTTGTCTTGCCTGTCTTCCCTTTGCTGCCTGTTGCCCAAGACCTCCACCCTTAAATACAAACATTTAACAATGAATGAATGCCATTTTCATTATTTATTTTTGTCATTATGTCCTAAGCAGTGTGCTGTACTTTCTGGGGAATAATAAGACAAATCAGGCTGGGTGTATAATCCCAGTACTTTGGGAAACAGAGGCAGGAGTATACCTTGAGCCTAGGAGGTCAAGACCAGCCTGTGCAACATAGGGAGATCCCCCATCTTTACAAAAAGTTTGAAAATAAGCCAAGTGTGGTGACGTACATCTATAGTCCCAGCTACTCGGATCACTTGAGCCCAGGAAGTTGAGGCCATAGTGAGTTGCGATGGCACAACTGCACGCCAGCTTGGGTAACAGAGCAAGAGCCTGTTCCAGAAAAAAAAAAAAAAAAAACTAATCAAGCACAGATCCTGACATTAAGGAGCCACTTCCATTAGAAGTGACTGAGAGGTACAGGCTTATTGCACTAGTAATAGTAATTATAATTATAAGCACCTATGTATTAATAGTTATTACCATGCCCTAGACACTTTGTAAAGGTTACTTCATTTTGTCCTTACAACAGCCCAGTGAGGTAATTTCTATTCTTATCCTATTTTACAAATAAGGAATTGCAAAACAGAGATCAGATTACGACCCCAAATAAGTTTGGCTTTGGACTTGAGCTCTTAAACACCACAGGGTTGAATGAAGGTGCTGCATAGATTGCAGAAGTATACATCACAGGAATTAAGAGAAAAATATTCAGCTGCATAAAGCTAGGAAGGCTTCCTTCAAGAGGTAGCACTTGGGCTAGACTCTAAAGGATGATGAATGAGTATTTGCAGGAAGGGCATTTCAGAAGTAGAAAAATGGCAATTAGCTGGTGGTTTTTGGCTCTCATTGCTAAAACTCCAGCTTACCTTCTTTCTTTGTTGTGACATAGGCCATCAGCCTAGCGTTAAAATGTCTGGCAGTGTGCAAGACGGAGTGGCTCTTTTGTCCATCAGTCCAAACTGTCTTTGGAAAAATACCTTTAACTCTTTTTAGCGGGACTCCTGATTTTTATTCTGGTTTGTCTCTTCTGGGATGGGAGACTCCTTCCTATAAGAATGTCTGTATGGAAGGACCTTGAACAAGGACAATAACCAAGCAGGAAAGCAGCTATTAGCCATGTCACATGAGTGAATTCACTGCCTAGCCCAGAAAAATATTTCAGAGTTGCTCCACCCCAACGATTGCTCACAAAAAGGGACAGATGACAGTGGACTATTTAACCTCTGTGCATTTCCTGAATGTGACATGTCTCTGCTCATTTCTCTTGATGACTGAATTAAGGACACCAAACTGAGATGGTTGGGGAGAAACCTATAAAATGGAATCTTTACCTTCTGCTCCCCTCACCATGCCCCATCTGCTCCAGGAACTGGTCATCAACATGATAAGTTTGTACCTTGTCTTTGCTACTGAGGGGACAGCTCTTAGAGAAACCTGGGAGAAAGTCTTACCTGCACTAAACATATCAATGCCTTTGACCACAGAAGATAGTCTTGTGGAGATTCTTGGATCTTCTTCATCCTCTAACTTTAAATCCTTTTCAAATATAACCTCATGAATCATTTAGCATTTTCTTGACTGGACTCTTCATTCACATCATCTAATTTCTCCTCTCCAGATGTGCCATCATGAGTGGCCTCTCTCTTATTGCAACCATTATGTTATTTGTTGATTTTGCTTTTTTTTTTTTTTTTTTTTTTTTTTTTTTTTTTTTGCTAAGTTACTACTTGCCTACTCCTGATATTAGGAATGTAACCGATCTTCTCTTTCTTGTATTTGAATTCCAGCCATTCTGTTTATATTCATTGTGTTCCAGTATAATTAGTCCTTGCTTTGGCAGATGAGTTTTTAATGTTAATTTTCTCAACTGATGCTTCTAGAATCTTCAAAAGAAGAAAAATCAAAATCTTTCAGCTTCATAAGCGAATTTTGAAGTTATTTTTCTGTTTGTGTGTGTATATGTGTATTTGTGTATGCATGTGTGCATGCATGTATATAGTATATGGGGGGGTGTATTTTACTTTCTCCATCCAATTTCTGTTGTGCTTCCCAGTGGTTGATGCAAAACCTGATATATTATTAGTCTCCCTCTAAAATTTCTGGGAGTCCAGCCCAGGCACAAAAAAAGAAGACATAGGACTCTGAGGTGAGCAATGCCTTTGATTCTGTGGAATAATGATGAATGGAATAGACTTTCACAATACAATTCTAATATGAGTAGAGGAAGGAAAAAACTAATCAAATGGAAAAAAAGGTGGCAAATACTGTGTAACAGATTATTCCTTTAGGATGCAAAATACCACATGCAAAACTTCTCTGATAGTTTCGAAGAGTCCAGTATTCAAGACATCAATAAGGTGGTATGAAATCCACATTCATCACACTGGACAATTTACTCTTCCATAGCTTCTTGTTAGGTCAGGTGTGTTTTTCCCCTCAGTGAGTTCTTCACTACCTGCATACCTTTTAGTTTTTATAGGATTGCCATTATGTATCTTGTTCCTAAAAGATCCTAAGCCATTTCTCCTAAATGCCCCAACTCCACGCAAAGATCATCTTTGAACTCCTAGTTATGTCACCAGATATTTGTTGGTGTGTTAGATGAATTTCCGTGCAGCTTTGAATTATCTTCCCAGCAAAGCCAGGTTTTATGGCTCTTGCAGATTCACTTAATCTTTTGCAACACATGAATGATCCCTTCATTCTAAAGGCCACATGGTTGATTTGGTAATTTCTATAGATCTATCTCTCACTGGTTTGCTTTTGTCTGCTCATTCCTTTTCTGTTACTTAATTATTTCATGAGATTTTGCTCTACCTTATTTACCATCCCAATTCAGGCCATCCTTTATTCTTCTCCTTAACTTCAGAGCTTTACAGCCTACCCTCCAAGAGCCTGGGGTTTCATCTCCACATAGTGGACATCATGCCCCCTCTTGTTAATTGAAGCAGAGGCTAGGAATTATGCAATTCCACACTTCATTGGTCATTTGCAGGGTTGGCTTTATGATGAATTTTGTCTCTGAAGACCTCATTTGGTGAAGACTCATGTGGGGTCCTGAAAGTTGGAGAGCAGAATTTCCAGTCACTGGCTACAGTGAAAACTTAGCTGATCTGAGTTCTTTGTGTTCATTAGTTTGGTTGGAAAAGTGTATTTTTTAGAATTCTATGCAGGGAGATTTTTGTGTGTATGTGTATTTTTAAATTATATAAACTCTATATGTTAATACTAGCATACTGAGGGCTTTTAAAACATTTCAATGTGGTTTTATCATAAAGGCTATCAGTTTTAAATCATAATTAGAATTTAATATTTTTAATTTAGTTTTGTTGATAATTTTTTATTAAAATAAACTGTAGCTTATCTATAATTTTGATTCAAATATACATATAATCAATTAAACTAGTTTTAATACAATTTGCAAACTCAGGGCTTATAAAACATTAAGAAAAAAGCCATTTTAGGTATCTCTTGAGCACCTACTACATTCAAAATAGTTCACTAATTCAGTTTTGGAAATTTAAACCAAAATATTAAAATTAAGAAAATAAGAAATCTCTAACCTCTATATGTTCAGTCTTTTCATCTTCTGATTCATCTTTTTCATGTTGATATAATGCTTTTTTTGAAATATGATCTAAATTCAGCTTTCCTAAACACAACCTTCAATGACTTTATACCATTTCATAAATCAGATAGCTATTTAATTTGACAGTGCAAAATTCTAAGAATTGACAGTGTAAAATTTCTACAATGTGATTTCAACTTCCTGTGTCTTTATATGTATATAGTAGAGACGGGGTCTCACTATGTTGCCCAGGCTGGTCTTGAACTCCTAGGCTCAAGTGATTTTCCTGCCTCAGCCTCCCAAAGTGCTGAGATTATAGGTGTGAGCCACCATGCCTGGCCTGTCCTTATATTTGTCTGTTTTCTTTCTTCCTCCCTCCCTCCTTTTCTTCTTTTCTTCCCTCTCTCCTCCCTCTCTGTTTTCTTCCAAAATACTAAACCCCACTAAGTAGTGAGGCACAATGGGGAATAAGTCTTTCCCTTAAGGACGTCCAGTCTACACCCTTCTACAGAGCTCCACAATATGTTCCATACCCTCTGTTCCCATTGCCGTTGCCTCCCATGTTCCCTTCACCTGCCTGCACCTCACATGCCATCTCTACTACCATCTCTCCCACCGATGTTTTCTCCTTCTAAGGTCATCTCCTTCATGAACACCCTACAGCCTAGCATGCCCACTTTCTCTGTGCCTCCTATTTTTCCTTCATTAATTTTTTTTTTCTGATCATGGAAGTAATACTCATATTAAGACTTTGAGAGTGGAGATAAGTATGCACATAAAACACAAGACATGGTCTAGTGTGACAAGGTATTCACTGAGAATTTGGATGTTCAAGTTCTAGTTCTATCCTTCATGCTTAGTTGCCAAGTGACATTGAGCTTGGCATTTATCCACTTTAGGACTTATATTTTTCTTCTCAAAAAGATGGACAGTGAATTCCCCCATCTGTAAGTACCATTGCAGTTGTAGAATTCAATGTTTAATTAAGATGTCTATCAATGTGTATTGCGTGTCTTGGCCCTGTCACTGGGCAGTGACTGTCACCCTCATTACCTCAGTCAGGACATGGCCCCGAGGTGGGTCTTCCAGCCCTGTTGGCATGTGTTGAGAGTCACATCATTTTCTCCCCAGTAGACTCAACTTGCAATAATTTTTACCCATTATTCATGTGTTATCTGGCTTATCTAATAGTGGAACATACTGGGATTGAATTTCATTATTACATTTAAGGTTTGTTATCCTATGTTTCTCTAGAGTCTTTTTCTTTCCTTTTTTTCTTCCAACTTAAAATGCTAGCACCAAGGAGAACATTAAATTTCTATATACTCAAAACACAGTAAACATTATTTAAATTGATTTTGTTCAAATTCATTGCAAACCCATGCAATGCATGAGTGTATATTAATGATATTCTTTCTTCTGAAATTTTGAAAGTTTTCTCTGTCTAGAACTGAAAGAAAAAAAAAACAAACTAGGAGAGTAACAACTTTACCATAAGATGCATGGCAGCACTATTGGGAAACTGGATGTGGATGAGAACATAGATTTATAAATCCCTGCAGGTCCTTAAAGTTTATACTGACACCTTACACTAAAATTAACTCCAGATGGATTAAAGACTTAAACATAAGACCTAACACCATAAAAACCCTAGAAGAACATCTAGGCAAAACCATTCAGGACATAGGCGTAGGTAAGGACTTCATGACCAAAGTACCAAAAGCATTGTCAACAAAAGCCAAAATAGACAAATGGGACCTAATAAAACTCCACAGCTTCTGCATGGCAAAAGAAACAGTCATTAGAGTGACTCAGCAACCAACAGTATGAGAAAAAATTTTTGCAGTTTACCCATCTGACAAAGGGCTGATATCCAGAATTTACAAAGAACTAAAACAGATTTACAAGAAAAAAGCAAACAAGCCCATTCAAAAGTGGGCAAAGGATATGAACAGATACTTTACAAAAGAAGACATACATGAGGCCAACAAACATATGAAAAAATGCTCATCATCACTGGTCATCAGAGAAATGCAAATCAAAACTATATGCCAGTTAGAATGTCGATCATTAAAAAATCTGGAGATAACAGATGCTGGAGAGGATGTGGAGAAATAGGAACACTTTTACACTGTTGGTGGGAGAGTATATTAGTTCAACCATTGTGGAAGACAGTGCGGCGATTCCTCAAGGACCTAGAAATAGAAATTCTATTTGACCCAGCAATCCCATTACTGGGTATATATACAAAGGATTATAAATCGTTCTACTGTAAGGACACGTGCGCACGAATGTTCATTGCAGCACTGTTTACAATAGCAAAGACCTGGAACCAACCCAAATGCCCATCGACGATAGACTGGATAGGGAAAATGTGGTACACATACACCATGGAATATTATGCAGCCATCAAAAACGATGAGTTCGCGTCCTTTGTAGGGACATGGATGAACCTGGAAACCATCATTCTCAGCAAACCGACACAAGAGCAGAAAAGCAAACACTGCATGTTCTCACTCATAGGCGGGTGTTGAACAATGAGAACACATGGACACAGGGAGGGGAGCACTACACACTGGGGTCTGTTGGGAGGAAATAGGAGAGGGACAGCGGGGGGAGGGGAGTTGGGGAGAGATAGCATGGGGAGAAGTGCTAGATGTGGGTGATGGGGAGGAAGGCAGCAGATCACACTGCCACCTGTGTGCCTATGCAACAATCTTGCATGTTCTTCACATGTACCCCAAAACCTAAAATGCAATAAAATTAAAAAAAATTATACATATTTTTCCCCCATTTATTTATTTTATTGCATTTTAGGTTTTGGGGTACATGTGAAGAACATGCAAAATTTTTGCATAGGTACACACGTGGCAATGTGATCTGCTGCCTTCCTCTCCATCACCTACATCTGGCATTTCTCCCCTTGCCATACATATTTTTAAAGGATGCTGTTTATTTTTCTATAACATAACTCCTCTTTTCTAAACATGATATCCAGGAAACCCGTCATTTATGTTGGCTACATAATTTTCCTTCAAAGTAGTCCCCAAATCTTATATAAGCAACCAATGGGTATTTTGTTTCCCAGGCTTCTGGGCATGGGGGAGGGAGTGGGATGGAACCAGAATGCCAGTCCTGGAACTGCCACTTGCTGGTTGGGTGAAGGTGGACAAATGTCAGCTTCCCTGTGACTCAGTTTTCATCTCTTTAAATTGAGCTGCCTTTCTTACCAATTCATGATGAAGATCAAATAAGATGATATGAGCAAAACTCTTGAAAACTACATAGCCTCATAGGAGGTGACGGGGTAATTATCATTTAAAACTGTCCCTAATGTTCATGAGAAAACTGTCCCATATCCTATCTCCTGCAAAATCTCTGTTCTTGCTGAGATTAAAGACAGTCAGGGGAACTATTTACGTTATGTTTTGTTTAACACTGAAGTAATAAAATGTAATCAGAACTTCTGTGCTGATGCATTAATTGCTTTTATCTATTATTTCTTGTTAATGAAAGCATTTCTTTATGCTCCCTAGAAATGTACTAAACGTTATTTGATTATAATTTTATGCTTATGGTAATTAGCACTCTTAGAATATAAGCATGTAAACACCCTCCCATCATGAGGTCCGTCCTTAACATGCCATTATCATATCCTGTTATTTCAGAGGGATGGAGAAAACGTCATGTTGTTTATTGCTGTCAACATGGGAAAGAGCATAAAGCAAAATACCACAGGAAATAAACTGTATAAATTGTGAAAAATAAGCCACCCTCTTGTTTGCTTTCTTATAGCATAAAAATACATTATATACACTCCCTCGCTCCAATCACAGTAAAACAAACCAACTAAAAGGAGAAACTGTGAGTATTGTCTCCCAAACTGGCCTCTATTTTGTTAGATTATGCTACCTGCTCCTTTCCAACCATTTGTTAACCAGAAATGTCTGAGATGAAAAAATTGTTGTCCTTGTGTTTGGAATTAGCAGTTTACTTGGATCAACTAGGTTGATATGTTTGAGTTGCTGAATTTTTATTAGATTTGAAAATATATGTATAATAGCTCACATAAGTGTTCTTCTATAGGTATTATCCTATTCACTTTTACAGAAGGAGATTCCAAAACCAAGGCCCAGAGAGGTCAAGTAATTTATCTAAGGTCATTTAACTTTTAGAGAATTGAATTGTGACTTCCCCTCAAGTTCCACAATCTAAAAAATTTGCCATGATGGCTTCTTGATCATTCTTTCTCATCTCTCAGCAACTTTTCTCTCATCTATATTCCTATAATTGTTTTTCCTGGATCATGTTGCTTCTTATTTAAAGGATGCAGTTCTTCCAGTCATCTGGCAGAATCAGCAGATTTCATGCCACCTGGTCATAGATGTCATCCTTTGACAGAAGCAACAGGAGGAAACACTATTAAAATAAGGCCCGGTAGCTGCCTATTTAAACTCTCCCACTGAGGCCATTTCCACCAACCAAGTTTCCAAGTTCTCAGATTAATTACTCGCACAGGGCACTTGTCTTTGGGAATGATGCTTTCCTTCATGAGGTTCATGGGAAACCATCAGATGTTCCAAATCTCATTATCTGACAGGTTCAGGCTTCCCAATAGAAAGAAAACAAAGGTAATTTATATGGGAGGAAAATGTGAGTTAGTTTGCTCTCTGATTAAAAGATGCTAGAACACCAGACTATATAAATCCCAGGTAAACCTGTATCTTCGTAGTTCAGTGGCTGCCTGCTGACTCACTCTGTGGTGGAAGCACATACTTTCTGGAGGGCAGTTGTAACAGACCATTTCTACCAGAGACTGCAGGCATTTTTCTTTCAGCTCTTACTCCAAGATGTGGTCCCAATGTGGGGTGAGGGTAGAAGACTCACGTAATTTCCTGAACCATCTCATGACTCTACTATAGATGCAAGTTTTTTCCTAGTTTTTTAGACTTTCTACCATTTCAGACCGTCAAACTGCTATTATTTTGTGGGGATCAACAATGTGTCAACATGATGTCTAAAATATACAACAGGCCAAATGTATGAAGTTCTGTGTAAGGGACTGTATCTGCACAGCAAAGGGATTAAACAAATATGCGTTAAGCCCAAGATACGGGCCAGACATTGGGCTATGTACTTTTATCCACGGTTTTTCTTTTAATTGCCACAGTCACTCTCCTATGAGGTTGGTAGAATAAAAACTAACCTAGATCTGGCTTAACTCAAACTATAACTTAACTGTTTTACTGCCATCTGTAATCAGTCTGAACCAGTTCCTGTGTGGGCCAGTTTTAAAGACAAGTGATCCTTGTGGAGCATTTTTCACTGGCAGTTCCACTAATCTCTCCTGGCTTTATGCTGGTGATCAGCTAAGGGATAGAGAGTTATTGGCTTGCTCATTTTTCAGATAGGAATCTCCCATGTATTTAAAAAGCAACTAGCCATCTGCTACAACATGGTGTCTAGAGAAAAAGAGCAGAACATTTGGAGTCGGACAGACCAGGATTTGGACTCTAGCTCTATCTCATCATACCTGTGTTGCATTAGACAAATTAATTTACTTCTAGTGGCTCAGTGTACTTATCTGTAACATGAAAATGACAAAACCTATCTCACTGGGACGTTGTGAAAGTTAAATCAGACGATCACTGCAAAGTGCTTAGCTTGCAGTACACACATACACACACACACACAATTATACATGCATAGTGATGTCAACAATGGACCATCATATATATATATGATGGCAGTCCCATCAGTTTGTAATGGAGCATACATAGGAACCTGACATAAGGCACTTGATATTGGCATTGCAGACCAAGTAGGGGAAATGATCTATATTCAGTAACGGTGTGGAAATATTTTTTTTTCTATAAACCTACATGGTTTATATGTAAACAAACATATAAACCATCTAGGTTTGTGTAAGTACACTATGGTCACACAATTAGGAAATCAACTAATGATGCGTATCTCAAAACATTCCTGTCTTCAAGTGGCGCGTGACTTTATATACATGACACTTGCATTAGCTTAGAAACTGAAGCTAGGTTTTCATTAGGTCTCGATGAAGATAGGCATATTAGAGTTTAAATAGAAGATAAATAATGGAACAAGACTGGAGATATTGGGTGGTTAGTATGAGAGAAGGGGCCAGAGTTGTGAGGGAGAGAGCTGTGAGATCCAGCCCATTAACCAAACATGTAGTTATCAGAGAGCAAAGGAGAAGAGGGGAATAGTGAGTGGTCAAGATACATCTAGCCATTATGACCTCTAAATAAAGGCTTTGAGGAGGAGAAAATACTAACTACAACCAGAGACAACAGCTTTTCCAAGATGGCCTCATTAAATGTTTAATTGGGTGAGAATATTTTGTGGATTCCCACATACTGCCAGAAATCTTATGCAGTGTTTTATTCTTTCTCTAAATACCATTTTCACTATGCATAGACACAGACTCAAGATTTGCTGGAAAAGCTACCTTCTTGTTCTGTTAAAGGGTACAAACTGATTATTGAGGTTAAAGTAGTATCTTGCTTTGATGTGTCTTTTTTTAGGACAATCTCTCCTGCCCTCCCTGAGAGAATGTTGAGCACAGTGAGTGAATGATATACTGGAAAGATAAGTGAAGGAGGCTTCAGGTGAATGGGCTCTGTAAGGTTGGGGGTCACTGAAAGGTCAGTGTTGAAGGCAAAATTCCAGAGATCTAACATAGGGTGAAATGCATTGTTCTTATTTCACTCAAGGGGTAATTGCTCCCCAAAATGCATTGCCTGTAATATTTCAGGTTGTCTTGATTATATATGAACTCGGCTGCATTGCGGTCTCTCCTGTGAGCAGTTCTGGCCTAGTTAAGTCCTATGGGGAATGTAGAGAAAGCGCAAGATGTGGTCTCTGCACTCATGGAGCTTGTTTCGCTAAAAAGGCAGGAATAAAACCTAAGAAATCATAGAAGATATATTCAGTGTGATCTTGATCCTGAATATAAGTGGACTTGGAGACCAAATGCTTACGTTCTGGCAGATGCTCATCGGTGATGAAATATTCATCAAAGCATCTCAAAATGGAGAGAAAATCAGGACAATGTTTTCATGTCAGTATACATGGTGTGTTGTAGAATATATATAATCTGATTATTATACTATATTTTATTTCCATTTGAGATATATATATATATCTGTTAAATACAAACATATCCAACTATCTTTCCTTGTGACAGATTGTTTTTTATTTTGCTCCTATTATTTTTTCTTTAGCTTTTTTTCTTTAATTTTTTTCTTTATTTTGTGGAATGATCATGAAGCTATAAAATAGTTGTTTCTTCCAGGTCTATACTTGGAAAAATAAAAAATTTGGGGGTTGCCAAAAAATTCATTCTTTTAATGCCATTGATCCCTGAAAACCATTGGTTTGAAGAAGAAAAAGGTGGATATGTCAGGTGCAGCGAGAGAAGACTTTGTGGAAGAAGGTGGAGCTTGTTGATAAAGAAGGTGTATGTTAGGAAAAGGTAGATAATACACTGAGATGGCCAGGCAAAGGCCAGGTTAGGAATTTAGATTTCATACAGTAGGGAATAAGCTGTTTACTTTCTTGAATTATAGCCACAGAACAAAAACTGTGTTTAGGAAGTTGAGATTGTCATTATGGCATAAGATAGGTTGGAGGAAGCTCAAATTAGGGCATTTATTTTAAGAAAAAGCACTAGTGGAAATTCCACTCAGATTTGCTGAAAATTTGAGAAATTTTTAAGTATTATGTTTCAACTAAGAGGAGAAAATCTAGGGTTGCAGTACTTAAGATAAATTCACGGGCTTCCTGGCCTCCACTGCTTGTGAAGTTGTTACGTCACGGTTGAGCTCTTTCTTCTGCCACTTACCACTCCATACTGGGCAACCTAGTAGGATGGCAGGAGAGCAGGCTCTGGCCTGAGCATTAATTGTAACTTGTCTCCTAGTCATTGTGAAACTTTGGGAAATTTAAGCCTCACTTTCCTCATGTAAAATATATGAAACACAATGTTACCTTGTCAAAAGCTGTTTTGAGGATTAAAGGAGGTAACACAAAAGATGTGCTCAGCAGAACATATGGCCCAGAGCAGGTACCCATTAAACAAAGTTACTGTTTTTATCTGTGTGTACTTGGACAGGACCCTTAACCTCTCTGAGCCGTAGTACACCCAAATGTGAGAGAAGGTGAATAGAGCTACCTTGAATGGCTGTTGTGAGATTGAAAAGAAGGGGTGGATGTGAAACTATTTGAAAACTGTAATTTGTTATATAGATGCTAGCTTTTATGGTTATTGTTGTCCATAATAACTGGTGTCATATATAAATCATGTGTCCAGAACCTAAGCGAAAATACATTTTTTTTTCCTGCATTTAAGTAGTGCATTGGGTTTACCAGGGATGTGATGATTTACACATTTTTATGTTAACAGCCCGGTCTTGGCAGTAAGTGCTGAGCTGGCCTACAGGAGGTGAAGTCCATGTTAGGGTGACCCCAGACCATGTCATGAAGGTCCTTCAGTTTAGCCAGGTGTCCAGATATCCAGGTTGTGTTGGTGTGATGTAAGAGGCTTATCCTGACCTCATTGTAGCAGTTCATAAACCCTGTCTTCTTTTTAAAATTTATTTTATTTTTAATTTTTTAAGAGACAGGGTCTTGCTCTGTCACCAAGGCTGGAGTATAGTGGCATGATCATGGCTCACTACAGCCTTACCCTCCTGGGCTCAAGCAATTCTCCTACCTCGGCCTCCCGAGTAGCTGGGACTACAGGTATATGCCACCACCCCCAGCTAGTTCTTAAATTTTTTTTGTAGAGACAGGGTTTTGTACAGATTCCCTGTCTTCTAATGAATTACCAGGCCCTGTGCTCATTCACTCAATCAGCAAACAAATCTCAAGAGCTTACTATGTGCTGTGCCCAATGCTAGGTCCTATGAATACAGAGATGAATCATTCAGAGTTGCTAGTTGGAGGTGCTTATAGTCCTGAAATAAATAAATCAGGAAACCAAGTGCCAACCTAGAAGTAAAACAGCCGTGTGAAGCTTCTGGATAATTCGGGCTTCTACACGAAGCCCAATGTGGTGTAGGGGAGACAGGTCAGGGCACAGGGTCAGGAGCTTGAGCTCAGTCAATTACTAGCTGTGCAATGTTGGTCAAATAACTTAATCATGCTGGCCCTTGGTTTCTACATCTACAGTACGCTGGCTATATATACCTCCTATGCTTGTTACACATATCAAAAGAGAGAACCAGAATCTCAACACATGGCAGCTGTTTTTACTATAGAGGGAGGATATAATATGCATACAGGATAAACTCTTTTCCAAATGACCTTCTCTTTAGTTGTTGTGTACACCTAATGGGAAAGCAGGATCAGGACAACGATTTTGATTAGTGGAAATTAATTTCTGTTGTTATTTTCCATCACCTAAACACTGAGACATATCCTTTCATATATATTATTTCTTTAATCCCTAAAATAGCCTAATAATGGAATATATCATATCCCCATCTTATAGCTGAAGAAACTGAGACTCTGAAAACCTAAATTTCCTGTCTAAGGAATACACTTAAGGAGAGAAGGGCTAAGATTTGAACCCAACTATTAATACTTTCTATTTTACCATGTGAGAGGAGTCATCTATGCTTATTTTTTCTTATTCTCAGTACAGTCTAGAAATTTGAACTTTTAGTTTATTTGTCACTGTCATTTTGTTTATTTGTCATTGTCATGCTACCACTCATGCAGTCTGGGTTTAATATAAAATCATCAAATGTGTTGTCATTTTGACTAAAGGATACATCCTTATATGCTTGGGATGTCCTTTGATTCTATAAATAATGCAGTATGTATCATCCATCTATGAGTTAAGAGGGACTTCTTTTTTAATCTGTTTAGGTTTCCATAACACTACGCCATTCTAAATAATTATTATGGCAGACTATAATCAATATGACAGGCTAGAAATTAATATTTGTAGGACACCTACTATTTGCCCTGTACACTGCATATACCATTGTACACTAGAATTTCATTCAATCCTCAGACTTATTCATTTCGCAAGTGGTTATTTGGTGCTTCCTGTGTCTCAGGTGTTCTAGGTATTGAGGGTACAGAAGCAAACAAAACAGACTGAACCCATGATTTTGTGAAAATTCACATTCTCTCAGGATATATAAACAATAAGCAAAGTATATGTGCCAGAGGAAGGGAAATGCTACAGAGGAAAATAAAATCACAGGAAGGGGTGAGGGAATATTGGTGGGGTAGTGGGGAGTTGCCCACATGCAGTAGGAAGAGTTTCATGGAGGCAGAAACTTTGAGTAAAAACATAAAGGAGATGAGGAAAAGAGTCAGGTTGACATCTGGGGAAGAGCATTTTAATCAGAAACAAATAACAAGTACAAATGTCCTGAGACAGGAGTATGGCTGGTAAGTTTGAAGAACAGCAAGAAGGCAGTATGGCTAGAGGGGAGCGAGTGAGCAAGAGACTAGTAGGAGATGAGCTCAGAGGGATTATAGGGGCCTGATCGTATGGAGTCTGTAGACCATTGTAAAGCTGTTGGCTGATAGTTTAAATGAGATGGAAGCCACTGGATGATTCTAAGAAGATTGATGCAATCTGACTTATGTTTGAAAAAGGCCACTCTGGCTATTGAAAGCAGATAGACTTCAACACCTGTGGAAAGAAAGGAAAAAAATATGAAAGCAGATAGACTATGTAAAAAGCTTTTGCAGTAATCCAGGTGAGACAGGATGGTAAATTACACCTAACTAATGGCTGTTGAAGTGAGTAAAAATTGTTGAATTTGCGATATATTTGAAAGGTTGAGTTGACAGCATTTTCAAATAGATGGGATGAAGGGTATGAAAGAAAGAGAGTAACCAAGAATGACTCCAAGCCTTCTGGAACTGGAACTGAAAGAATGGAATCACCTGTAATGGGGATAGAGAGGAGAAGCAAAGAAGAGACTAGTTAGGATCTTGCTCACCCGACAGGTAGGCTCTACCCCTACACAACCCTGTCTCCTTCCCTAAGCAAAAATCCACAAAATGATTGACTCACTTCACTCAAGTTCACAAGCAGGCATGGAGTGGATGAAAATCTCTCCAAGGGCACTGAAAATGACTGCCTTTCATTCCCTTTAGTCTAATTAGGAGCAAATTCTTGTATTGAAATTAGAGCATTCTCGTAAAACCAAGCCAAACTCTTGGTCAACTTGTTGATGATGAAAAATGGGTTTTCCTGGCAATTTTTCCTTTTGTTTCCAATGCTTTTCTTTATCCAAGAGATAGACCTAGATGCCAAATTATTTCTTTTTCTTCAAATTATATCTCCTTGGATAACCTCTGTGATGGGTATGGAACCACCACAGTGGTTGTTCATAGTTGGTCTTTGGACCAAAGAGCATCAACCAGAGGAAAACAAATAGCAAAAGCATGACTGGCTCACTGGATTTGTGAAATAATAACTTTAGTGAAACTATAAGACATGTACCCTGACAAGAATGGACATAACCCAGACTTTTTGTGAAGGGAATGTTTATCTGGTTGGCTACCTCCAGGCCCCAGAGTAACCAAGGCAAGGCCTAAATCTCCCAGACCAGATGTCTCTCTAGCCCCATGCCTATAAAGGTCTTCTAATTCAGGGTTCTACAGCAGATAACAAAGGGATTAGTTGAATATGATTGAATCTTCTCCCTGGAATGAGAACTACATAAGGCTTAATTGAGTTGGCTTGGGCATACTTATAGATAATATACCATAAATAACATATTGAATGCTGATAATAAGCTTCCAATTTTTTCCCTAAGGAACAAATAAAAATATTTTGCCAGTGTAGCTAGCATGAGTTTATTCACACTGGTATGCTTATTCACTCATTCATTAATTTAATAAACATTTGTTTAGTGACCCCTGTGCCAGCTATTAAGCTAGAATGCACTAGGGTAGCCTCAAGAAGCTCATAATCCATTGTGGAAAGAGACAGTAGGGACGGCACATATGCCTACAATAAATAGTCCAGGCACTGTATTAGGCCATGGGGAATGGCAGTGACAAGACAGACAAGGTCCCTGCTCATGTAGACTTACAGAAAATGATAAAACATACATATGTGGTTAGAAATATGATTATTTCAGAAGGTGGTGTTACACAGACAAGAGAGGGTCATAATTGGATAGAGAATGAATAGAGTACAGGGTTGAGGTATTTTAGAAAGTGTGGTTAGCACAAGGGTGCAATGATAAGAAAAACATGCCTGGAAGAAGAAACCCAAATGCAAGCATAGTTGAAGTGAAAAATATCAAAGAGAAGGGAAAGAATCAGACATAAGGCCAGTGTGGATAAATCTTAGCAAATGAAAGAATTAGTGAAGTGAAATGAAGTCCAAGAGAGAGGCAGGGGGCCAGATCACCAGGGCTTTGCAGTTCTTTTTAGGAGTTTGGTTTTTATTCCAAGTGCACTTGGAAGCTACTGGAGGGGTTTACACAAGGGTTTGATATGACTTAAATTATTATTTAATCCAACTTTATGCGTGGTAGAGAATGAACAAGAGGGGCTCAGGCTGAAGCAGAGAGACAATTAAGAGGTCCTTGCAGGTGAGAGAAGGTGGAAATCAGGACCAATGTTGTAGCAGTGGAGATGCTGAACAATGGTTAGAATTGAGATATATTTGGGGGTAAGAGTAAGAAGCACCCAAAGGTGGCTCCTAAGCTTGGGACTTAGGATTTAAGTGTGTGGTGTTGCCTTTAGATTACATAGGCAAATCTGGAGAAGAAAAGAGATTATGAATCAAGAGTGTTTTTAGGAACATTTTAGGTTTGAAATAGTAATTAATTATCTAGATCTGAAGCTCAGAAGAGAGGTCCCTACTGGAGACACAGATGTACGAGTTGTCACATATAGTTGGCATTCATATTGTGGATGATATTGCTCAGGAATAGATTTCGATATAGGAGAGGGATGACGATTCCAACATCCAGACTGGAAGCACTGGAGGAAAAGAAACCAAAAAGCATCAGCCAGCTGTAGGAGAAAAAACAAAAGACTGATGTCACAGAGGCAAAGAGGAAAGTATCTGAAAAAAGGAGCGAAGTGTTCATTTTTTTCCAAAGGCTGTACAAAGTTTAAGGAAAATGACAATAGACAATTAATCACTGGATTTGGCAAGGTAGAGTTCACTGGTAATCTCAACCATGGCAGTTTTAGTGGAGCTATGTACAGGATACTATGAAAACACAAAGAAGAAATCATCTAGAAAATGTAGTCTGAGGGAACTAACAGAGAATTTGAAGGTAAAAGTTTGAAACTGTAGTAGTCAGGCAAAGACAAGTGTGGGAGAAGGGCATTTCAGCAGAGATTTCAGTTTAATTAAAGGATCAAATGATGTAGGGGGAGCTATAAACAATACGATGTTGTTGAAGGATAAAATGCTAAGCTGGAAATGGGGAAAGTTCTGTTATAGGACTATATCATGAAGGATAATGTAGGAAATGAGGAGCCACTGAAAGGTTTAATTAGGGAAATGGTATTATCTCACCTATATTTTCATAGTTCCAGTATGAACTATGGTAGGTAAGGTTGGAGACAAGGAAACCACAGATGTGTTGTTGAAATGTTATAGATAAAACACAATAAAGGTACAGATGAATAGTTATTTGAGATAGAAAAGCATAACATATTGTAGAAAATATTGAGGAGTTAAGTTGGCATGTGTTTGTTAATTAGCCAAGATACCTCCTAGGTTTTAGCCTTCTGTGACTGGGTGAATGGCAGTGCAAGTACCTGTGATGGACAAAACTAGAGGAGCAAGCTCAAATAGATGTTGACATCAGGGTGTTTGTGGAACATGCGAATGAAATTTTCTAGTAGACAGGTATTGATTTGAATTTTTGTGCATAGGTGTGAAAAGTTTTCTAGCAGACGACTGGATATTGATATAAAGTTTTGTGAATAGGATATATATATATTTTTCTGGAAGTATTTAAGAACATCCAAGGTATCTGACAATTCAGAGATATTGATAACTTTAACTCTTGCTAGTTTTATTAGCATGGTGGCAACATCTTGAAGAATGAGTAGAAGGTGAGGAAGCAGAAGTAGTGAGTGTAGACTACTTGAGATGTTTGAGAGGCTCAAATTTAGGGAGTGAGATTAGACAGTCACTACAGGGATGTGTAAGACTGATAACATATGTTCATTTCTTTTAGGATTGGAGAAACTTGAAAATGTTTATTGGCTCAGGAGAAAAATAGAAGAGTAAATCAGGAGGGAAGTTAGATGATTGAAAAAGTCACGTTCAAGTGGAGACAGAGAAGAATGTACTCAACGACTCAGATGAGTGGCTGGCTGTGATCAAAAGGAAAGACAACTCAACCTCTGAGACTGCAGGAGAGCAGTTAGTGTGAATGTAGATAAGGCAGTTACAGGGTTATAGGGATTGAAAAGCCTCTGTTTTTGACAACAATTAAAAGCCACAAGATCATTGCTGAGGGTAAAAAGGGTGGATGTTGGGTAGGATATTTGAAAATCGGGAAGGTTTGGAAGGGCTTAAATGAGAAATAGAAAAGTAGACAGACTGATGAACCATGCTTGGTTCAATTTGAAAAGAATGAGTTTCTAGAGTTGCCAATATGAATGATTGCATGCTTTTGTAGAAAGAAGCACTAAACATTCAGGTGTAAAAGTGGAAAGGAAATTTAAAAATTAAATAATAAGCAAAGTTACATTTATATTAACAGATGAAGTGAAAAGGTGCGGAGAAAGCACTGTGGGTACTAGCAGGAGAGTAGTTCAATGGTTCATTATGGGGTCCAGAATGGATAGAAAAAGCTGAGGCTAGAAGACAGCTGACAGACTAGGAATAAATGAAAGATTCAAGGTACCAAGAAGATTGAAGGACAGTTAAAATAGGAGCAAGATATTGGGAGTCCTGAAAGGTGGTCTGTTTGAGAAATTACAAGGGATTAACATTCCAGAAAAAGAAACATTCAAGGTGATGACAAAGTCTAGGGAATGACAATAGGAGTGAAGGACTGGATGGGGATGAAATGGAGTGAAGGTGAAAGCCACAAGGGGTAATGATATTAGATGCAGGATGGCTCACCCAACTGGAAATTACAGTCATTCTTATGACATAGAAGTTTATGCGAGGCCAGAACACATAATGAATGAAAGGGAGGGACCATGAAGCCAGTAGGGAACAGTGATGAGTAAGGATAGAGATTGTAGGGATAAGAGTTTTCACAAGAAGGTGGATGAACCATATATTTGAGAAGGGGTGGTCAGGGAGAAGAACTAACATATAATGAGGTTAACATGGGAAGATTTGTTTATAATGAAGGATTCCAGAATTTTTACTAGGAACATTTGAAAGACAGAGGAGTAATAGGGTTGGGACCAAGTCTGAGAAAATCTGAGCAGTAAAAGGATGCAAATAGGAGCAAGGAAATATAACTATGGGGCTTTATATTTTGGGCAACAACTATTGGAAGGAAGTGGGTTGAAGGTTGTGGCTACAAAGATTTACAGAGAACATTGGCATAAAACAGTAGACTTTGAGCCCCTTGATGCTTGCATTTTGGAAGCCTATTCGACTGGTACAGAAGTAAACCTCCAAGGTAAATGACTCCACTGGCCTTGGAAGGCTCTAATGCTGGCATAGAGACAGGAGTGGGTAGCAGGAAGTTTCATGTGTGCACAGTGGGTCCTCTTTTCCTGACATAGTCAGCTTTCTTCTTTTTTTCTATGTGCTCCTTGGTGTTCTTCTCCCTTGCCATTCAGCCATGGAATGTCAATCTCTTTATCAATCTTTTAAGTCCTCATTCAATGTTCACCTTGAGTATTTTATCAGTTGATTTCCATGCAGGGTGTTAACTCACAACATGATCTTAAAATATGTGGTATTTACCCAATAAGGCAGGTCTATTTTGAATCTCTCTTTGAGAAACTCTACTGCTTTCAATATATAGAATAATTTTCTCATTGGGGTTCAAAGTAAAAATTGACACCTTCTTCATTCCTCTCATTGTCAACAGTATTTAAACATGGCCACTTTTCACATAATGCCATTTAATTTCCTCCCGTGGCTTCCTACTTCCAAAATGTTCTTGTTTTACCACTTTACACAAAATCTAATTTGGGTTACGTAATAATTGTTGATAATTTTTGAAAGGTTATGTGTTTTTATCTTTAGCTTTTATCACAGGCATAATTTCCACTGCCTTGGAGTCATTGAGGATGCTGTGTAAACATGAATAATGTAAGAATGACCTGGAAAGCCTGGCAACTCGACACCTTTCTTAATAAAAGGCAAAGTGCAACTTAGAAATTCTGACTGCAGACACATTCCCCTGAACCTTGCTCTCACCATGCAGAGCTGGGAGCATAACAGAGGGCAAACAATGAACTGCCTTTGCTCTAGAATCAAAGGTTGCTTTTGTGTGCCTTGCTCTCAAACATCATTATCTCTCCTGCCTTGACCTGTCCAAATGCTGGAATTTCCTTGTACAGACCTACCGTTGGGACCTACTTGACATGAACTGTCTCTGTTTACTATTTGAACTTAACCTGAATAGTATTCATCTAGCCTTGTTGGTTGCTCTGGCCTCAACCTATTGTCCTGCATTTCTAAGAAACGGAGAATGGACTTTGGTTGAAGACCAAACTGGTCAAAAGGGCTTGAGAGTGAATCAAGAGGAAACAAATCCAGACAAAACTGCAAACCCATACTCTGTGATAAGCAGTGTGACTCCTAATTGGTAACCTTACCTCTTAACCTGCCCCGCCAAACCATTACCTATTTACATAAGCAACAGAATGATGTGACCAGATCTGCATAAATTACCCATTTACATACATTTGGTCATTCCACACCCTATTCCAAAAACTAAAGTTTGCTAATAACCATGGGGAAAAAAAAATTCAGAATTCTTTGCAGGACCTTCAAGGCCACTTATGACCAAGCTTTAATCTACCATTCTCTTCCCATTTCCTGCCACTTTTAATCCTGTCCTTAGGTTCCAGACTCATTATAGTATCCTTTCCCTTAGCACAGAGGGTTTTTCACATCCCTTTGTCTTACATATGTAAGTGTCTAGTTATAAATTGCCTTCTACCATCTTTTGCCTGAAAAATACCACCACAACCTTCAAAGCCCATCAGGTTCCAACTTAACCTCTCCTGGACATTTTCCCAAATGTCTACAGCCAAAGATAATGGCTCCATACTATATGCTTTTTCTACACATGTCAATTTAAGTGTTGACAAATTTATGGGGCAGGCTGGCAGGCTGGCAAATCTTGGGAAGGAGCTGAAGTTGCAGTCTACAGGTAGAAGTTCTTCAGAGAAACTTCAGTTTTGCTCTTAATTCCTTTCAACTGATTGATGAGGGCCCACCCAGATTACTGATGATAATCTTAGACTCAGTTATTTGTGGATGTTAACAACATCTACAAAACACCTTTATAGCTACACCTAGATAAATGTTTAAATGAATAACTAGGTACTACAGCCTAACCAAGTGGACATATAAAACTAACCATCACAGAAAGATGTAATTACTGCATCCTATTGAAACCGAGTCTTCCAATATTTGGAAGCAGCTAGCAGAAGGATGTTTCTGTGGAATCATAAGGAACCTGTCATTTTAACCTTTTTTATTGGTCACATATATTAACTATTAAATAGCTAGAAGATATAAGGATAATCTATGTGTTTGTATTTAAAAATAAATGTTCAAAATATATAAAGCAAAAATTAACATGTATATGGACAAATAAACAATTCTACAATAATAAAGATTTTAACATTCTACTGTGAGAAACGAATAGAACCACTAGACAAACAAAAAATCACAGTAAATGTATCAATAATCTGTATAATATAATCAAATCCCTTAACCTACTTGATGTTTATAAGATGCAACACGAACACCTGATGAATACGTGGTCTTTTCAATGGTTTATGAAAAGTCCACAAAGGTGGACCAAATTAGGAGCCAGAAGTACAATTAAAAAAAAAATATATATATATATATATATATATATATGTGTGTGTGTGTGTGTGTGTGTGTGTATATGTATGTGTATATATATATATATATGTATGTGTGTGTGTGTGTGTATATATATATATATATATCTCAAAAAAGAAGGTGAGGATCAACTTCTGACAGCATATGACTTTAGCTGTTTATTGAAATATTTGAGAAATGGATAGAAAGAGTCCCAAAAGGCAGACCTTTCATAAAGCACATAATATAAGGAAACACATTTTAACAGCATATAAATATGTAATCACAAATACTCCTTTGAATAGCAAAATCTTCATCATCCTTTCTTACTTGTCATTATACTAAGGACTTTAATTGTGAATCACCAATCCTAACTCATCCAAATATTCCTATATACATAGGTAAATTTGTTGTTCAATTTCAATGTGTTTAAATGCAAATATTAAAAGAAGTAAGCTAAGAAAGAATAGGGAAAAACAGCTTTAATAATGATAGTTGAGTATTTCTTAATACAAGATATTATGTGGTATCTGGTGGAAGAAAATAAATTGCTGAAATTTATAACATGTATTCTTAGCTTGGGGGAAAATAATATGTTTAAAAAATTAAAAAATAAATAAATGTAAAAGCATAAATATATATTATCTAATAACAGTGGAATTAAACATTAATAATATCTACATGTTATCAATTGCAGTTCAAGCAATAGGAAATTATATATATATATATATATATATATATATAACATAAACATATGTACGTACACACAAACATTATTACGTATACACACAATTAGATTTGTTATAGGGAATTGGCTAATACAATTGTGAGAGTTGGCTACATGGTCACCATAAGGTTATTATCTCTGTAACCAATGGTGGAGCTTAAGGTCCACAAAATCAGGCAGCCAGGAAGGGAGGTTCACAAACAGGCTGAAACAGACAAACACGAGCTGGAGCCCCACAGAGTTGGACTAGAACCTATAACCATTCTTTTTGCCTCTGACATAGTGGTAAAAGGATATTACAGAAGCCAGGATTGTTTATCACTGAACTAAACACACACACCTGACCTATGAGTCAGAGAAGCTAAAGGAAGATCCAAGAGGTGATAGAGCAATTGCAGATCCAGCTACTGTTTCATACCAATGAAATGAGTCAGTGGATCAGTAACAACCTGTGTGAGCTACAAAATAGCTGTCGCTTTCCTTATAGCCTCCTAATTAACCCTAAGAGTCTCCCTTCTAGCCTGCCATAACCAGAAACATACAAAAAAGGAAATTTTGGGAAATGCAGTTGAGCCTAGCCATGTTGACACATTATAATGCATTCACACCAGGGAAATTTCAGATATTTAAAAATTCACAACACAGTATTTAATAGTCCATGAGTTAAAGAAGAAGTCACAGGGGCAATTTGAACATAGTTTAAACTAAATATAATATTGAAAATATGAAAATGCAGCTAGGCAATACTTAGATGGAAATATATAACTTTAAAAGATGCTAACATTAGAAAAGAAAGACAATTTAATGATCTCCATGGAAATAATATTCAAAGAAACAGAGTGAAAATTAGTGAAATAGAAAAAAAATAGGGTAAATTAATAAAGTGAAAAATTGATTCTTTAAAGGATCATCAAAATGATAACCTCCTAGATAGATTGATCAGGAAAACAAATAGGACACAAATTAGTCACATCAGTAACATAAGAGAGAATAGCAGTACATATCTGATAGTCATTAAAAAATAATAAGAGAATATATAAACAATTTTGTGCTAACACATTTTAAAACTTAGATGCAATGGATTGTTGTTTGAAAAAATTATACTTATCAAAACTGACAGTAAATGAAATAGAATCTGAATATCCACATTTTTATTTTAAAAATTAAGCTATTATCAATATCCTTCCCATAAAATAGATTCTAGGCCCAGATGTTTGTGCTTGTGAATTGCATCAAACGTTTAAAAAGTAATCCTATATTGTACATAAATTCTTTGTAAAATAAAGAAGAAAATACTTCCCATTAGTCTTATGTGACAAGTATAGTCCTAATACCAACATCCGACAGAAATATAGAAAAAGTAAATTGCCATTAACTATCCCTCATGGGAATCAAGCCAAAAATACTTAACAAAATATCAGCAAATCTAATCATGCAATATATTCTAAAAAAATACACCATAATCAAGTAGAGTTTATCTCAAGAATGAAGGGTTTTATCATTTGGCAATCAAGAATATAATTTACTATACTTACAGAATAAAAGAGAAAGTTATCTTTTCAATAATTGTAAAAAAAGCACTCAATTTATTACCCACTTATGATTAAAGAAAAAAATCTTGCCTTGAATTAGGAATAAAAGGAATTTCCTCAATGTAATAATTGTCACCTTAAAAAGCCTACAACAAACATAACATTTAATATGAGATGTATTACCTAAGATCAGGAATAATACAAGGATATCTACTCTTATTTATATTCCACATTGAACAAAACACATTAGGAAAATAAATTCATAAGAGAAAATATTTGCAAAGCAAATAAGTGACCAGAGAGAAGTATCCAAAACATATAAAGAATTCCTATAATTCAATAATAAAAACATAAAATACCCAATTAAAAATGGGGAAAATAATTTAATATACATTTCACAAAAGAAGACATGTGAATGGCCAATAAGCATGTGAACAATTGATCAACATCATTAGTTAACTTGGAAATACAAATTGAAACCACAGTGAGATACCACTTCATACACATGAGAATAGTTTCGATTACAATGACTGGTAATAACACTTATTAGAGAATATATGGAACAAGGGGAACCCTCATACAATGCTTGTGGGAATATAAAATGAGCTTATAAGTTTATTATAAACTGAAATGTCCACATACTCGAAGACCCAGCAATTCCAACCTTAGTTATTTACCTAAGACGAAGTAAAAGCAACTTGTACAAAAATGTTTATAGCGGCTTTATTCATAATAGCACAAACTGGAGACCCCAGATGTTAATCACTATGAAAATGGATAAACAAATTAGTATAGTCATAAAATGGCATACTACTAAAGAATAATATGGAAAAAGTTGCTGATATGTACATGCATCAATTCGATGAATTTCCAGAACACTCTGCTAAGTGAAAGATGCCTTGTACAAAGTATGTGTGCTGCATAATTCCATTTATATAATATTTTAGAACAGACAAATCTCATGTATGCTGAAAAAAAAATTAGAACACGAGTGACTACCTATAAAGTAGCATGGGCAGCAATTGACTAAAATGAGGAAAGAGAACTTTCTGGATGATTATGTTCTATATCCTCATAGGGGCTTCGGTTACACCAGATGTATGCATTGTCAAAATTCAGCAAAAGTACAGTTAAGATCTGTGCATTTCAGTGTATGTAAATTTTGGATCCAAAGTACATACCTATCAAGCAAATGTCAAACCCCAGTTAATGATGTGCATGGTGCAGTATTTGGAGGGAAATAGTCAGATGTCTGCAATTTACTTCAAAATGCCTTAAAAATAAGGTAAAATGATGGATATATTTAAGGATAAATAAATAGAAAATGTGATAAAAACAAGTATAGTAAAGGTTAATGATAGAATCTAGATGATTGGCATTCTGGTGTTCACGATAGAATTTTTCAAATTCTGCTGTCTTTGAAACTTCAAATAATACATGTTGGGGGAAAAACTAAAAAGATGAGCAAGTCATTATAAATTTTTCAAGGTTTGGTGATTTAGTTGTAATTGTGCAGAAATGTGGGAGTTTTATTTAATAATTTTAAAGTATGGCACTAGCTACTATATTTCTCTACCAATAATCTCTAAGCCAACCTATGATGAAATGATAAAGGAATCCAGAAGAGCTTTCAGACATTCCTGAGAATTGACTTCTGCTTGGACAAAAGAATTCCTAAAGTCTGGCTTTGAGAACCAAGTGTTTCTGTTAGCATGGAAGTAGATTAGGTTAACTTTTCATTTTCTCAAAACCCCAGGGTTTGGAGCAGGTGGAGTGTGACTTTCAGTCTGAAAATGAAAAGTAGCTTCTTTATTCACCAGCCATATCTGGAGGAATCAGTCACTTGATTGACAGAGCCCCTAATGACCTGGTGCTTTTTGTAGTATAATAGTACTGCAGGTGTCTTTCAAAAGGATGTTTTAGATAGGACAGTGAGCCCCCTTTCTTGGTAAATCATACTTGACCACGCACAAATAAGATCTTTGTTTAGCCTGGGGAGTATGTTTAAAAATCTTCCTCTATGTCTACTTGAAGGTACAACTATCTCAGATAGTTGTATATTTCTTTTTCACAGCAGACACATTTATACTTTTTCTTAATACTTTTCTTTTGCCTACAATAAAATAATACTTCTATAGGTCAGTAACTGCACTTTATTCTAATAGATAGGGCTTGTTTTCTAGCACCTGTCCTGTTGCTTTGCAAATTAAGGGATGAAGTTTCACAGACATGGCTTTGGCTTGAAGAAAGGCTGTGGTCTCCTGAAAGTAGTGGTGATTGGCGGAGAGAGATCTGAATTGACCTCTTCTCTCTGTAGAATAAGAACAGAAATATTTATGAACAGAATCACATGGCAGACAATCTGTAAAATAATGTTGATGGGCAGAAATGTGTGTACTGATGGTAGTAATTCTCTACCTTTTCCTGGGAAATAACATTGAGAGAAAGTTAAAATGGTCACTTGAACTCCCAGGAAAATGGCAATTTCCTTCTTCCCACATACCTTCTCCTCTTCCTCCTCCTCTTCTTTCTTCTCTTTCTCTTCTTTTCCCTATTCTTCCAGTGTTAATAAACTGTAAGGTATTTATATATAGATGTAAATCTAGATATAGGTATATACTTTATAGATCTCATAGGTATGTACGTTACAGATCTTTATATATGTTTTACATATATAAAACATTTTACATATATAAAACATCCTGTTTCCCTGTTTTTAATAAGTAGGAAAATGTGAATCTTGCTGATTTTCAAATAATGCATCATTAACAAGGAGGTTGGAACTGTCACTCTGAACACTGCTTGAGTATATAGTTAAAGAGGGACATTGCAGAAAGACAAATGAGTCTGCCAATAGAAGGAAGTATGATTATGAACAAACTCTTCTTTTGGTTAAAAATGTGTTGCCTTGTTTGCTTGCTGAGACTCCATCTTCTTCCAAAAAATAATTGTATATGCCTTAAAGTAAAACATATATATACCGTAATTTTATCAAAATATGAATAAATGAAAATCAAATAGAAGTAAAAATATATATGAAAACACTAATAAAATAAAATATTACAGATAATGCATTTCTTATAAATTAAAACAGAAGTATATTGTAAAATCACAATGAGGCATATGCTTCTTTTCAACAGGATAAACAAAGCACAGCAGTTCTTTAGCAAAACAAGCAAACAAAAAAAACACCCTTTTACCTGTGCTAAATTTTTAAAGAAATTTAATATACTCATACTATGCATGAATATTTATAAATCTCTTTGGTTTAAAAACTCACTTTTTTTCCCATTACTACTCACAAATCTCTATTTGCCTTATTTTACAAAAGGATAGATTGAAGTTAAGAGAAATACGATTTTGTGACTAATAAATTACACAGCAGGAGCCCCAGGGTGTACCTTTTCACTCCAAATTGTGTGCTCCTTCCATGTCACCACGTCAGGGACATTGGCCATGACAATGGATGCTGTTTTAACCATGCATTTATTGAAGATACAGGAATGGAGATAGTATATAACCATTCCTGTGTTGACCCTTGGTTAAAAGCTGAGGGTATACAGGTTAGAACAAAACTCTGAGTGACTCATTGTTTGGGGATAATTTACTGTGGTTTAGGTATTTTGCTTTCCAGTTATTTAAATGCAAGCTTAAGATTTTAAAGCAACTGAAGGAACTGAGGCAAAATGTGCCCCTCAGACTAACAATCCCATAATTATTTTCTTGATTGGAAGTTGTATCAATTTCCTTTCAGGGTCCCAGCAGGAAACAGATGGCACCACTCAAACTGGGAAATTGAAGTGAGTTTAATAAAGGGGCTACTTACAAAGGAGAGGGTAGAGTTAGGGAAATAAACAAGGCCCAGTGCGGGCCTTCCAAAGAGGGGAGGAGACAATTAAGGAGTAGCACCCTTACAGGAAAGGAGCTAGAGGAATACTTTCCCTGAACTCTCCAGTCTCCTGCTGGCACTCCCATTGACCAAACTCAACAGAAAGACAGAGGATATGGGAGCCGTTTGATAGTGTACATTCCATACAGATACAGGTCAGTGTCTCAGGGCACAGAACATGGTGGAGAAAAATGGATAATAGATCTGGAAGTGTACAGCAGCACAAAAATGAATGGAAGTTGGTACATGAATGCATTCTCTGGAAGAAGCAAACAAAGCAGAAATTTGGTAAATCAAAGGCAGACCTATCTGCTCTGAATTACAGCTGAGATGGTTAGTATAGATTAAGCTAAAAAGTGAAAGAAACTTTTTTAAAACTCCAGTTATGTTTCAGGCACCATGTGGGTTGCTTTCCAGGCATCAGCTCACCTAATTCTTGCAATAATAATAGTGGGTATCATTTTTACTATTGTACATGTGAAGAATTAAGGCTCAGATAGGCCAAGTGATTGATCCCATAAAAAGCTACTAAATACAAAATCTGAGGTTTGAATCCAGGGTTTTCTGACATGAAAGCCTGGACTTTTTCACCTTTGCAGTTTTCCTGCCAACTTTATTTATATGTGACCAAAAGAATGCAGTAACACATTTGCACTGATGTAGAAGCTTAGTGTTTCTGAAGAAGCAGTTTTGGATCACTCATATGTACAAACTAGTGATCAATCAAAGCTAAATTTACCACTCAGAGGAATATGGAAGACAGTATTCAAGTTTGTAAACTTCAAAGACAACAACTAGTCATATGCCTTGCCCATAATGATAGCTACCATTTACTGAATATTTAAGAAACAGAATGTTTGCTTTCTGTGTACTCAATTCATCCTTGTATCAACCTGATGAAGATGAAACTGGAAAGCAAAGCATAGAAAGAGAGCTAATAAGGTAAAAGGGATAGGCATAGAAGCTAGACTTTTGGAAATAAACATTGTCTCCACAATTATAAAACAAAGTAAAATTTTTAAATGAAAAATACAGTTCCCCAAAATAGAAGGACAATTAAAAAAAACTTACTTGGTATCAATTTGTTGGTAAAATCTAAAGAAAGGAATATTTTCAAGTGATTTAAAACAGAGTTAACCTGTCTGTGTACATCTTTAGCAGGATGTATCCTAAGGACAAAAAAAAAAAACTGCAAAAAGAATATCTTGAACTATTTTGTAGAATAATATTGTGACCAATAATGTTCACATTGTTATTCTAAAACTATTATGCATATAATTTATCATATATATTTAATACAATATAAAGCAATAGTACTTTAAAGTAATGACTGTCATTAGGACCCAAGACTTTTAGCATAGGACAAAAGGAGATATAATTATGAAATCAAAGAAGTTAAATAAAACCTCTGTAAGTTGCAATTTGAACTGCAAATATCAGTTGTATTGATGACATATAGCTTTGTACACTGAAAAGACAAAAATAATAACCAATCCAGTAGCAAGAGACACTACCAGTACCCAAATTATGTTCTCTAAATATCTTTTCTTCCTGGAGGAGCTAGGGCTGCTTAGAGAAATAACTGATTCCAGCTCTATGACAAGAAATGTACAAAATGAGCTGGCAACACTTTGTCATGCCAGGAGGTAAAGAAGCTCTCAGAAACTACTGGGGCCATGAAAGACTCAAGAGGCCAATATAAAGGGATTACCACTGGACCAAGATGAGGTAGTTGGAGCATCTATAAAAGTAACACATGTATAAATGGAAATACATCAAAAGTGAAAATTAATAACACTGAAATGATATTTAAAGAGAAAAATTATTGGTAACCTTTGGAGTATGCTAAAAAACAATTTTTCATTTTTTTGAAAACTGACTGATATGGTCTGGCTGTGTCCCCACCCAAATCTCATCTTGAATGCCTACATGTTGTGGAAGGTGACTGAATTGTGGAGATGGGTCTTTCTTGTCCTATTCTTGTGATAGTGAATAAATCTCATGAGATCTGACGGGTTTATAAGGTGGAGTTCCCCTGCACCAGCTTTTTTTTGCTTGCTGCCATCCACATAAGATGTGACTTATTCCTCCTCGCCTTCCACCATAATTATCAGGCCTCCTTAGCCATGTGGAACTATAAGTCAAGTAAATCTCTTTATTTTGTAAATTGCCCAGTCTCGGGTATATCTTTGTCAGTAGCGTGAAAACAGACTAATACAGTGAATGGTAAATAGAGAATCAAGAATTCCACTGCTTTTCTATACAATCTCAGGTTAACCAAACATTTGGTGAAGGAAAGTTTATTTTTATAAAAGTATCCGAAGTAAGAGATGAAGGAGGAAATAATTAGAAGATCACCATTTTTCAATCACCTAATAAAACAGTGGATCTAGACAATGATAATTAATGGCTACTAATGTCACAAAAAGAGAGATAAGTGGACAGTGTGGTCTCCTGTTGGAATTATGAAATAGTATCTGTGAAGGTTTTTTAAACTAAAACATTGATGTAAGTCAGATCCAGCTTCTGGGTATAATTATTAGGTTATGGGCTACACAGGTGCAGAAGGACATATTAAATATTACCATGGGTCACAATCAACAAAATCCAGAATGTCAAAAATGCTGTGGGACAGCCCTAATTACTTGATTTCTTCAACTATTTAATTGTTAAAAAAAAAAAAAAGAGAGAGAGAGAGAAGCTTTAGATTAAAAGAGACATAAGAAACTAAAAATGCAATGTGTGGAAATTTTTTGGATCCTGACTTGAAGCAAAAGTTTAAAAAATTTAATAAAAGAAAATTTATTTAAAATTAGGAATAGTTGACACTGTCTGGTTATTAGTTAATATCATCAACTATCCAGGCAGTGTCAATTATTTAAGGGGATTAATACAAATGTTTATGAGAGTTAGTGACAGTATTGATTATGTTCTTTCAAAAATCCTTATTTTTAGGTATACTTACTGAAGTGATGAAACAATATGATGTCTGAGATGGTTCGAAATAATCTAGACATTTGGGGATTGGACTTATTGGGGAGTATTGATAAAACAAGATTGGGCCTGAATTGATAATTATTAATGATGGGAGATGGGTATGCGGGGATTCGTATTTCTTTGTACTATGTATTTGAACTATTATATAATGTGTTTTTTAAAAATTTCTTAATTATGCTTTAAGTTCTGGGTACATGTGCAGAATGTACAGATCTGTTACATAGGTATACATGTGCCATGGTGGTTTGCTGCACCCATCAACTCGTCATCTACATTAGGTATTTCTCTTAATGTTATCCCACCCCAGCCCCTGACCCCCTCCTATCCGTCCCCTAGCCCCACACTCTGACAGACCCCAGTGTGTGATGTTCCCCTCCCTGTGTCCATGTGTTCTCATTGTTCAACACCCACTTATGAGTGAGAACATGTGGTTTCTGGTTTTCTGTTTTTGTGTCAGTTTGCTGAGAATGATGGTTTCCAGCTTCATCCATGTCCCTGCAAAGGGCATGAACTCATCCTTTTTATGGCTGCTGTGTTCCAATCTATGAGATTACTAAATTCTACATATGCATGGTTCTTAAATTTTTTTAAAGTTCATCCAGTTATTAATTTAAAACTATATTTTCACAAATCCTTTTACATGTAATGGGTATGAGTCTTGCTCTATAAATTCCAGTGTGTAAGGGAAAGAAGTTTTTCAAAACTTTACTGAAATTGAACCTAGTTTCTGTTTACAAGCCCCATTTCCCCAATAGTAGAGATATGCAGAAACTTAATCTCAGTCCGTTGAGGATATCCACCCTTTTCCTGGGGTGCATCCAAGTTCAGGGGAGTTGCCATGTTGCTCTGCTCTGGGATTAGGAGGCATCTGGTCTTCAGTGTCATCTGTCCCTGCTGACATCCGTTGAAACATCCATCATGCCATCTGATCCATGATCTTTAGTAAACAGGGATCACCAAAATTGTCCCTTTTTCCAGTCCTTAAGGCTTCTTCTTCACTTCTGGCTTTTCCAGCTGATAACTGTCTCCTTCTTGGGTGCAAGTGAATCATGAGGCTGTGGTATGGAAAATTTTTGTGAGGCTCTCCAAGCCCTGTCCGCCTGAAGGCACAGCACGATCATCATTTCCTTTGGGTTTACTCCTCCCAGGGACTCTGCTTATAAAGGAAGTGCAAGTCTCCTCTGCTCCTGCATTTCACAAACACATCTGGGGTCCATATCATCCATTTCCCCACTGGGTTTCAGCCCCACACAGGGTCAGTGAAATCACCCAGTGGGACATGTTTTAGGCAACTGCCAATATAGTATACCTACCTGTACCTCCAATTGTCCTGATTCCCAGTTGCAGAAACTGTTCTAGTCTCAGAGGCAGGTGGTCTTGTTCAGATTCATAACTGTACTGATCCTGAGTTACTTCTATTTCTCCAAGAAATAGAAGTAACACCAAGAAGGCATTAGAAAACCAAAAGCTAGGAAGAGTTTCTTCTTTTATCGTCTTGCTGCTAACAGCCCCTTCTCAATGGGAATGAACTGCCCAAATGGGGAGCAAAGGTGATGACAATAACACCAAAATATTCAAAGAAACAAACACTATGTGGCAAGCACTATTCTAAATGCTTGCATATTATTAACTTGCCTGATCCTCATAACAACTCTATGAAGTGGGTACAATTATCTTCATGTTATGGATCATGAAACGGGGGTACTGAGAGTTTGAATTATTTGTCCAAAATTAGATAGCTAGTAAGTGCTAGAACTAGAATTCCAATCCAGACAGTCTGTCTCTAGATTGGTGCTCTCTAAGCCATGAAGAAAGACACGTGGATTACAGACTGAATCCAGTGAAAGATTCTAGTCCAACTTTTATTTGCATGTATGTTTCATTTTTTAATCATCAGAAGTATACAACTGGCTGCTTCATTAATTTTTTAAAAATTTTTTTACTGCTTTATCCACATACAGCAGAGAGAATGTGAAAGAAGAAAAAAGCAATATTTACTGAAGTCTCATAGGTATGCCTCACTATAGCACTGGAATTTAACATTATTACATTTCCATCTTTTACAGATGATGACGCTGACCTTTAGTTTAGCTAATGCTCTGATGGACCCACTGTGAAAAAGTAGAAGGGCTGTGATAGAAACCCAAGGCCATTGGATCAGCCAAGGTTTTGCTTATTCCCCTGCCACACAGAGAGTTTAACTGCCTTTTGACCTGAAATTGAGGTGGACAGTTGCAAGGCCCCTACAAATATCTGATCCTGCCAGGGAGAAGGAGATGCAGGCTTTGGGCCTGTCAAGCAGATATCTTTTCACCAGCTGTGACTCTGCTTGCCCTTACACAGCATTAATGAAAAGACTAGAGCAGTAACAGATGGAACACACTCGAACCTTCCAATCAGGGTTCTTCGATCCCCTTTGGCTCTACTCTCTGCTCTGTGCATCATCTGCATGAAAAAGCCCAGTGGATTTTTTTCAGCTGCTTCCCGTCAGCCCATGTAACATCCTTTCTGACACTCCTCTGGGAGAGCCTCATGTCGTGCAAGAACAGACAGGAGGGTGCACATAATTAGAACTTAGATTGTCAACCCACAGTCTCCAAAGTCAGCCACACAGAAAATGCATTGACTTCACATAGAATGCACAGTGGTGTTTTATGAAAATAAATGGTCTAAACTGCTTAGTTCTGGTAAAAGTTGATAGTGTATTTTATGTGTCCCAATCACTCATTTTTATGGGAACTGAGGCAATAACATTGATTAAGATGAATTCTTCAGAGCAAATGTCAGTTAACTCTGGTTGTGCATGAGATATCATTCATTTAACTTTCCCTTTTCCTCTCTTCCCCTGACCAGGCATCATATGTGATATATATAATTTTAAAAGTCATTTGTAGATGTTTAGAAATAAAAATGCTCAGGTTTGTAAGCACAATGATCTCCATGAGTAAGAAACTGTCATTTAGACATAACTGCACATTGCAAACTTGTTATGGGAATCTTAAATTAATGCATAGAAAACAAACACACCTAGACACATACACCTTGATGGAGGTTAAACTGCTCTCCTCCCCTTCCTGTCATAATAGCTTAGCATAATGATAGTGCTGTCATTATAAATATTTGGAAGCTTCTGCATCTTGATAATTGATGGATTCTGAATATTGGAGAACTCAGAAAATGATTTTTAAATCAGCACCAGCAATATATTCAAAGCGTTTCCTTGGATTTTCAGAATGAAAACCAGAACCAGCCTCTATTTCTTAAATAATATTTAGAGAGAGCAAGAGCAAGAGAGAGAGAGAGAGAGAGAGAGAATGAGAACAAGAGAAAAAGAGATGCAAATACACCCAGCCCTCTGTTATTTCCTAGGTCTTCTTTGGTAAATTGAAAATGGTACCTCCCCTCTGTGAGTCTCCCACCCTCCAGATGCTTGGCCCGGATGCCATACACCTGCTCAGTGTCAGCCAGAACTCACTGGAGCATATGGCAGCTCACATATTGACTCGTCTCAGGGATGGATTGGGAACGCTGGTCACCTGGGCTCTATTTTCAAGTGGTGTGACAGCAGCTGTGGGAAGCCCAGAGAATGACAGGCTCTCACTGCTCTTCTTACTAGTGGGAAAGGAGAACAAGAGGAACAGAAGGGAGATGTTTTCATATACCCAGCAGCTATGACTTGACTCTCCTGTAAAAGAACACACCACTTGCTGGCTTTACCCACAGTAAGCAGGTGCAATAGAAGGGAAATTCAAATTTGTTTTAAATTTAAAATTGTAACTGTGGTAGGCACAATTATGGCCCCTGAAGATGTTCATGTCCTAATCCCTTGAACCTGTGAACATGTTACCTTACATAGCAAAGGGGAATTAGGTAGCAGATAGAATTAAAGTTGCTCATCATCTGACCTTAAAAGAGAGACATTATCCTGGATAACCTGGGTGGGCCCAATAGAATCAAGAGGGTCCTTAAATGTAGAAAGGAAGGTAGGAGAAGAGGTCAGAGTGATGCTATATGAGAAGGACTCAACTTGCTGTTGCTGGCTTTGAAGATGGAGGTAGGAAGCCACAAGCCAAGTGATTTGACTCTGTGTCCCTACCTAAACCTCATGTTGAATTTTAATCCCCACGTGTTGAAGGAGGGGGTCTGATATGAAGTGATTGAATCATGGGGCCATACTTCCCCCTTGTTGTTCTCGTGATGGAGTTCTCACAAGATCCAGCTGTTTAAAAGTGTGTAGCACTTCTCTTTCATTCTCTCTCTCCTGCTCCGCCATAGTAAGGCATCCTTGCTTCTCCTTAGCCTTCCCACCATGATTTGATTGTAAGTTTCCTGAGGCCTCCAAGCCATGCTTCCTGTACAGCCTGCAGAGCTACGAGCCAATTAAACCTCTTCATAAATTACTCAGCCTCAGATAGTTCTTCATAGCAGAATGGACTAATATACCAAGCAATGCAATAGCCTCTTGAAATGGAAAAGAGCAAGAAGTGGATTATCCCCGCATAACCCCCAGAAAGGGACACAGCCCTGCTGATACCTTGATTTTAACTCAGTGGGACCCATTGGAACTTTTAAATGCAGAAACTAAGGAAATCATTATGTGTTGTTTTGTGCCAACAAGTGTGTGGTAATTTGTCATGGCAGCAGTAAGAGACAAATACGTGGAATGATGGTGTGAACCTGTGGTTCTCAACATTGGAGCGCATTAGAATCAGCTGGGGAGCTTTTAAAAATGCTCATGCTGGAGCACACCCCAGGCAATGATGTGAGAACCTCTGGGTGTGAGACCCAGAAATCAGAAATTGATCAACTCCCAGGTGATTCCAATGTGGTACCAAAGTTGAGAAGCAATGATTTAGTGGATGAAACCTCCACAGTGTTTGGAGTCAAGAAAGATGGGTTCAAATACTATTTCTATCATTTCAAGCTTAAGCTCAATTCAGTTCACCTACATATTAAATGTGCATGCACAGATTATTTATATCTACAAAATAGTAAATATATGTACATATACATCAAAAACTTCTGCAAAATGAGCAGTCATATGTCAGTGAAGGTTACATGTTGAGTCCAGCACATGGTAAATGCATGTAATGGAAGTTGTTTTGCTAAAAGTGAGTAGTTGAAAGCTACTGAAGAGATTTTTGAAATCTTCTGCTAGTAACATACGAAAAAAATGCTTAGTTTCCTCTTTTATGTTTGACTGGGCCCATGTGTCTCAAAGTATGTTCTACTGTGGGAGCCATCTTTAGATTTATGTCAGATTACTGGCATGTTGAGGAAAGCAAGATGGTTTTATGAATTTTTTTTTTAACATGAGCATACTAAGCCAGTCCTTCTTATTTGAGGTTTTCTGCACTTCACTGCTAACTTTCTGACTCAGATTGTACGCCATGTTCTCAGGCAATTTCCTTAACTTTGCCTTCAGCCCCCATTTCCTTGTTAGTAAAAGAGGGACCACAATTCTCCTCCTTCCCATCCGTTAAGTGTTATGGGATTTGAGAGAGCAAGCGTAAAATATCTAGCACAATGCCTGGCCTGCAGTCACAACTTGACAATTGCTATTTTTGTAGTAATATGGGTCAAGCCCAAATCCAACTAATGGAATGGAAGAATAAAGTGGAAAGCCAGAGATTGTGAAAATATAAGAGGGAATTGCTCAGGGCTTTGGTTTGGCCAGATGTCCATGGTTTTACAGGTGCCAGCAGGTGTATAGCTTGGGCACAGATGTGTGCAGGAGCTCTGGCCTGCTGAACACCAGATACTGGGCTATGCCTCTAGAAATGCAGAGACATGGGAAGCTGGTTGGCCTCACAGACATTTAAGAGTGCAACAGGCCACTTGCTGCCCAAATAATGCAGGTGTTTTCGGTTACGCCTCCTCGATCAGTTGTTAATCCCTTGAGGGCAGAGGCTTTGGTTCATGGTTCTTTCTCATCTAATTTTCTTGCTCACTTCTGGGCACAGTGTAATGCTCAATAGAACCTTGCTGTTTCATTAGCCCCCAAGAGTCACATAAAAATGATTACGAGAAATGTAGCACGTTTTATCTTCCTTTCCGTTTCAGTAAGTTGAAAGTAGCACAGTTCTTGAAACCAGGGGTGTAGGGCTGCAGTTCAGACCACAGAATTAGTACATGGGTGAGCCCAGTCTCTGTGTGATCTTGGCTAAGTCACTGGCTTTTCATCTGTCAAATGGTGATAGAATGATAGCAGTATTCTATCTTCAGTGTCTCTCTTACAGGGTTAGTACCTAAAACAAGTAAGAGGAGGGTGAAAGATTTCCACAAATTTGAAACAAAGTAATAGTTTTGGTTTCAAAGCAAATGAAGCTCACATCTCATTGGGGAGATAACAGAAGAATTTTTGAAGAAGCCATTTAAGGGCAACACCTAAATAAAATTTTTTAAAGTTATCCAGGATTCAGAGTCTCCTGTTTTCCAAATGCAACTGGTAGAAACATATTAACAGTGAAAATAGGTTGAATAGGCCATGGGCTGTAAACCACTCAGAGCTCGGCTCACATCCCAATATATGCATTTACTGAATATGGAACCTCAGTCAAGATACAACTTCTCTGACCTTTCACGTCCTTTTCTTCAAATGGAAATGATACTTTTGAAGTGGTAGAGCTGGCTATTATGAACATTCACTGCATGTCTCTGACAGTGCCTGCATTGTGTTATATGAAAAACCTCAGTTTTCCCTTCATGGGGCTTTCTCAAGAAGCCCAGTTGTTTACAGGAAAGGTTATAGTTAAAGGTCTTTCCTGCTAAAAGACAATAATCATTTATTTAGGTTATAGTTTTTAAAGACATTTATAATTATCTGTATGTTTATATATGAAATACAAAATGTTTATTATAAATTACATCATATGTATTATATATGCATACATTAGATATACTATATATGTACATATATATAATATATACATATACATACAAATACATATACACATTCCTGTAATAAGAAATTAATTTAAACAAAAGTTCTCTCAATCCCCTTTTTAGAGGTAGATTTTCTTTCTTAAGCATCAGTTTTTATCAGAAAAATATAAGGCCAAATTATTGTTTCATCTGATTTCAAGGATCAGACAGCTGGAATCTGTTCCCTTGAGACAGTCAAATCTGAAACTATCCTCCAGAGGCTCTAGAGAACAGTACTTAGCAACCCTAGTGATTTGTGGGTTGGTGATCTCTTCCAGGATGCTAATTAGGGCCAGATCGACTGTCTCTAGATGCTCCTAAAATGCCCTCCCTACTCACTCTGCCCTTTATCCCTGCCAGGAAGACACCGCTATGACACAGCATAGAGGAGAGAACATGGGACGGGGAATCAGGAGATGCAGTGCTGAAAGCCTGGTGGGGAGTGCAGGTTATAGAAACCCTGCTTCTCAGTGTCCTCATCTGTGAAATGGGAATTGTTTGTTACAACTATGTCACAAGATTGCTATGAACATTAATTGGCATCCTGCTTTCAAACCTTGAAACATTTATAAAATATGAAATATTCTGGTGACACACATATGATAAAAAACGGAAACAATACTCCTAATTTCATAAAACCTCATTGATTTCATCTTTGGTATTGTACTGTATCTACTTATCTACTCACACTACAGTTTAAAGCTCTGGACTGGTTTTTAACAAAGACCTTCATTTAACAAAATTTATCAAGCACCTACTAAGTGCCAGCCTTGACTATACAAGTGAACAAAATGACCTGCCCTCATGGTGCTTACATGACTTTAGGAAATCCCAGGGATGTCAGCCCAAGAGAGTTCTCTGACATGGACCTACTGTAGTGAGGTCCCAGGTCTTGCTTTCTTCATCTTCCACCTAATATAATTCTGGGTCCCAGGTCCCTCAAAAACCCACCACTTGGCTTTAGTTCAGGTCAGGCATTTGGAATTTTGAGCTAGACCAATGTTTGGTGATCAGAAGTTGGACAGGAACATGTGCTCTGTGCCAGCAATGCTGTTTGAGAACTGGTGTCTGGGTTTAATTTCTACCGTCTGTCAGAGAGAAGCTTTGATCAGACTCTGCATTTTTTCACTTCAACTAAGTGACTAGAGGCTACTACTCACCCATTCCTACCACCTCTGTGTGAGCTCTGGTTTGGCAGGAATCTCAGAGATTTATTTCCATGAATTCCCTGGAATTGCCCTGCCCATCATTTCTCTCTCCTTTCCAGTCTCAGCACAGTTAGTGCTGGAGGCTGAGTGAGGGAGCCAATGTGTGTCCAGGAAGGTATGGGAGGAGAAATGGGGAGGGAGACCCACCCGTATTGCAGAAGGAAGTGCAGCAGGAATAAGTGACTGCAGCTGGGTCTTAATGGCTTTTCTTCTCTGCCGTCATTTTCCTTTAAGCCCAAAAAAAAACTCTTTGTAATACGTGTTAAAATTATGGTTCAGATTTCTGATGATCAGGTTACATAGATTAAAGTAATGGATACCAGACTCTGCATCAATTCAGGTATAAATATGGATGAAATGAATGTACATTATCCACTGTTATAAATCTGTGTGTTCAAGGAAAGACATAAATCTCCTGAACCTTTCCTACCTCAGGGTATGAAGGTGTTTTTTTGTTGTTTTTTTTTTTCCCAGTGTTTTCAATAAAATTATAATTTGGAATAATTTTCTGGTTTTGCAGAAACCTCTAGCTTTTTTTTTTTTTAACAAGAAACGGTAGAGTATATTATTTACATTGGTGAGTCATTAAAATGCTCCAGGAAGCCATCCTTGCAGCAGGGGTTGGAGAAGGAAGGGGTTATTCGGCATTCCAGATGTGCATGTGTGGAGAGAAGTGGTGCATTTGGAGAAATTTATAGCACCTGGTTCCATTGTAAAGGGTCTTGGCCTGGAGGCATTTCTGTTCTCTTCCCCTCCCTTCAGCCCTATCACCACTGTACATGCAGAGGCCCAAAGGTGGCAATGCCTGATGGGCACATGGCCACAGGACGTTGGGGTCTGGCAGGAAAGAGGGAGTTTTCATTCTGACTGAGCCACAAGTTTGATGAAAGTGTCTCCTCTCCTTGCAGCCTGGGACCCCCTCACATGAGAAAGACCAAGCCTCATAGAAAAAGAGAAAAAACAGAGCCAAGCACTCTGCAGAAAGAAGTACATACTTCAGCTCTGCTGCTCAATAGCTGCATGCTTGGTTACCTCTTATCTCTTTGGTTTTCAAAATGTGTAGAATGGAGATAATAGTATGCATTCCATAAGGTTGAAATTATAGGTGTGAAGACTGCTAGCACAACTCCTTTATCTTCCTGCTGAAACTCCCCACTTGTAGGAATAAAAGACTCTTGGCCACCATTGTCTCAAACTGCATCATAAATTCTCAACCATTTCCTCAGGTTTTGTGACTTTGAAATCCCCTTAGCAAGTCTACTGCTCCATCCATGTGGAGGTTCAGCTATTTCTAAAGTCCTGAGTCATAAATGAAGAACTCACCAAGGAGACCTAGGCTCTTTCCGTAAGATTGCTCCATGCTGCCTCCTCTGTGGCATCTACATCATGAGCTCACAACCACCTTGCCCTCATTCCAGCCAGCAGAAGTGAAAAGGCAAAAGGCAAAAAGCAGGGCATGCCCTTTCCCTTTAAGGACTAACTTGGAAATGAGGCTGCATCACTTTCTTTACTTCCCACTGGCCTGAATTTAGCCACAGGGCTGTACTAATCATGAAGGAGATTCAGAAAACTATTCTTTACCTGAGTTAGCTATAGACCTAGCTACATTCACTTACCATGGAAGAAAAGGAGATAGATATTAGGGGACAATTAGCATCCTCTTCCAGGGGAAGTCACAGGATTTATGCCAGAAACTCAAATAGAGTCATATGTTGGAAGAGAGAGATTTGGGGCTCTGTAAGCGTTGAGAATGGATGACTGTAATCCCATGATACATGAAATGTATCTGTTTAATAATCAGATTAATCAGGATGTAATCGGGTGGCTTGCTTTATTAATGTGCTAATTCCAGGGGCCACAGTAACTGAGCCTGTCCTATTATGGGTAAAATAAAATTTACTTTCCTGTGTAGCCATAGTCATGCCTACCCAGTGCGCTTTTTACCTCTGTACCCCCAGTGCATTTCCCACAGCCAGCCACATAGATATTAATTCAGCAGTTGTTGAATGAATGGATGAGTTAATGTGAGAGTAAATAAAAGGACAAGCAATGACTGGGCAACAGGATGTGGGGATGTCAGTGGGTACTTTCATAAGTCAAACCAAACCATCTCTACTATCCTGAGCTCATCACCTCCCATACTCTTAAGAAATGTCCTTCCTTTAAATTTAGACAGAGAAAAAAAAAAAAAAAAAAAAAAAAAAACAACAACAAAACAAAAAAACATTTTTCAGCAACCACACTGGCTCAGACAAACTTATTGGCATCTACATTCATCCTTTCTCCCTTTCCTTCTGCTAAATTGGGTAAAGTATTTCCCTGGGACCTGAGGTTCCTCCCTCCTTCTCCACGGGAATTTGTGCCTCCATTATGCCTCTTCTGACAAATTTTCCCATTCTTCCTTCTGTCTAGCTCCTTCAGGCTTTAAATAGCTTCAAATTTCTCCCATGTTAAAAAAAATAAATATTCTCTCAGTCCTTACCTACAGTTGTATCTTATCCCCCACCTTCACAGCCAAATTTCCCTGGCTAAGCTCACTGTTTCCTGTCTTTACCTCCCATTCCCTCTCTATCCTATTGATGTTTGGTTTACACCCCTGCCACTGCTCTGACGCTCCCCTGGTAAAAGTAACTGATGACCTCCCTGTTGCAAATGCCAAGAGCATTTTATTTATTTCTTTTATTATTATTATTTTGAGACAGAGTCTTGCTCTGTTGCCCAGGCTGGAGTCCAGTGGCACAATCTCTGCTCAGTGATACCTCCACACCTCCCAGGTTCAAGAAATCCTTGTGCCTCAGCCTCCCAAGTAGCTGGGATTACAGGTGTGTGCCATCACATCCGGATTATTTTTTTGTATTTTTAGTAGTGGCAGGTATTGTTCCATGTTGTCCAGGCCTGTCTCGAACTCCTGGCCTCAAGAGATCCACCTGCCTTGGCCTCCCGAAGTGCTGCAATTACAGGTGTGAGCCATCCACACCTGGTCAGCCAAGAGCATTTTCTAGTTCTTACCTCATTTGACCTCTTGAAAGCATTTGATTCTGTTGGTTATTCCCTTTTTTTAAAAATACATATTTTTTTATTGCATTTTAGGTTCTGGGACACATGTAAAGAACATGCAGGATTGTTGCATAGGTACATCCATGGCAATGTGGTGTGCTGCCTCCATCCCCATCACCTATATCTGGCATTTCTCCCCATGTTATGCCTCCCAACTCACTACCTCCACTGTCCCTCCCATAGTCCCCCCCGCCACAGGCCTCAGTGTGTGATGTTCCCCTCTCTGTGTCCATGTGTTCTCACGGTTCAACACCCACCTATGAGTGAGAACATTCGGTGTTTGATTTTCTGTTCTTGTGTCAGTTTGCTGAGAATGATGGTTTCCAGGTTCATCTATGTCCCTACAAAGGACATGAACTCGTCCTTTTCTATGGCTGCATAGTATTCCATGGTGTATATGTGCCACACTTTCCCTGTCCAGTCTATCATCAATGGGCATTTGGGTTGGTTCCAAGTCTTTGCTATTGTAAACAATATTGCAATGAGCATATGTGTGTACATGTCCTTATAATAGAATGATTTATAATCCTTTGGATATATACCCAGTAATGGGATTGTTGGGTCAAATGGAATTTCTATTTCTAGGTCCTTGAGGAATTGCCACACTGTCTTCCACAATGGTTGAACTAATTTACACTCCCACCAACAGTGTAAAAGTGTTCCTATTTCTCCCCCTCTCGCTACTCTCTTTTGTGAGAAGTTCTCTTCCCCTGGGTCATGCAAAACACCACCCATCCTGTTTTTTTCCTGCTACTTCTTGGGATGTTTTTTATGTCTCCTTATGAGTTCCCTCCTTCTGCTGATCAGTGAATATTAGTGTTTCTCGGGCATCTGTTCTGGGCTAGCTTTTATTCTCACTTTACACACAGATCCTTGGATATATCATTCACTGCCATTGTGTTTATGCAGAAGTAATCTATACTCACATGATAACTAAATGTATATTTCTAGCCTACTCTTCTCTCTAGAGTACAGATTCAACTAGTTCCTTGACATCTTCACTTAAATATTCTAGAGGCACCTAGAACACTCTGTCTAAAATTCGATGCAAGTGCTGCCACTTACTATCCTTGTGCCTTGCTTTTGCTTCACTGGTAAAGTGAAGGTCATAATGACTCAGAATTTTAATGAGGTCAAATGGATCAATATATAGGAATGTGCCATGTGCACTATAAAATGCTACATGCATGTAAAGGATGACAATCACCTTATGTCAACCAACAAGGCTTCACGGAATACCTACAGTATGTCCATTGTGGTTCTGAATGTTGGACACATTTAGAATAGAATAGAACAAGCCATGCCTCCTGTCCTGAGAACTCTACAGATTAATTGGGGAGGGGCAAATGAAATAATGAAGCACTAAACTGTGATGTAAGCAACAGAGCTTGCAGCAATAGAAAGGCCAATGGTGTTGCTAGTGGGAATCAAGAGCAGTTCTTTATTTTCTTCCAGCCCCTCTCACTTTCTTTTAAAAGACATTACCCTTCCATAGCCTGAAAAATACAGCTGAAGTTACACATGACTCACCTGCAGCCACAGCCATTTGGACTGATAGCTGCATGACCCACACTAAGCCAGCTAGAATGTCTCTCACAGGGAAATGTTATTCAGGCAGTGTTGACAAATGGTAACACAGAGATGACACCGGATTTAATGCCATTGGAACATACAAGTAAAGGTTCTGAGAACTAGAACCCAAAATCTGGCAGTGCAAGCCTATCTACTGAATTGAGAATGGAGCAGATAAGCGAGGAAAAGTGGAGCTAAGAGACCATGTGGTCCCAGGGAGAGCAATGGAGGATAGAAGCTGGAAGGCAGTTGTTCGGTTCACTTGAGACCTATCTGGGTTTCTCACAATCACATTAACTTTACCTCATAGTCCTATGTTAATTCTAGTGTCACATGACACCACAGCATATTTTTGCTTATTTTTCAAATAACAGATATTTTAAAGTAATAAAGACATTACTTTAATAATATTATACTCTTTAGTGATGTACTAGTGTAGATTTAAACTGCAGTTTGATTCAAGCTAACGAGATTATATGGGGACTTGATTTTTTTTTAAACTCTGGTTTGTAATAGAAATTAATTTCCTTCATGTATCCATTGAAAATTAATTACCCTAATAATAATAACCACACTATTGTCTTATTGTATAATGATTTACAGTTAACAAAAGGATTTAACATACATTATCTCATTTGAGCCTCACAATGACTTTGTGTGACTCAGAGAGGGCAAGTGAATTATTTAGTTACACAGCAGGATTGGGACATAAATGGAGGTCTCCCCACTCTCAATCTAGTCCCAAGACGGATTAAAGCTGCAAAAGTTCAATCAGTGCATTCTCCAACCTATGCCTGAGCTAGGTATGTGTGAAGCTATCTCTTGGAACATGACAAAGACACTGCAATCATTGTTGGTCCTTTGAATTCACATCCCCAAACTCCCAGCAGAGGAGAAAGCTCGAATTCAGCTAAGTTCACCAACATTCTCTGATTTCTTATTATGTTCTAGCTCTGAGCTAGATTCTGAGTTTTTGTGAATGAACTTGCAGTGTATGAAACATCTGTTTTAGAACAGGTAGACATTCAAATCTGACCTTTTAAAACATCAAGTTTAACCTTCAAGAGGTCTTCTTTATAGTGATAGAGACTGTGTTACCCAGAAATAGCGGTTGGCCATTTTGTCGGAGACTTTCCCATCTGTTCAGCTCTGACATCTATTTCCCAGGACACCTGATAGAGAGGATGCCAAAATCAAAGAGCATGGTAGCTCAAGGCTTCTGATACTGAGAGTAGAAACTTTTGCATAATCTCATAAAACTTGAAAAATCTGCTAGATCATTCCTGGGACAACCATGCTGTCTCCCATCTATTTTGGGAGGAGGAAAAACTCCAGTTCAGTTACTATTTCCAAAAAGTGGGTGGACAGAATGCTTTCAAATATTCCTACTCTCAAGAGAGAACATTTCCTAGGAGAAATAATAGGAGATCTGATCTCTTTGCAGTATATTCTGAGAATGAGCTGGGGCTAATGGAATGCCTGCCAGTCTGTCTCCACCCTCCAATTGCTCTGCCTCTCACAGCAGGCCCCTCCTCCCTCACAAATGCAGAGAATGAGGGCAGGTTCTACAAAGGCAAAGGGATGCATAGTGGTGGTTAGACTGGAGGGTGAGCCTAATGAACAAGAGGACACTAAACCACTAATCATACCCCACCAGCATTCCCACCCCACCCTGCAAGTGCCCCCAAAATAAAAAGGGAAACATTTAGACATTAAGTGCTGATTAAAGAAACACAAAAAAAGACCACCAATGCTTAGACCCAAAGACATGACAGATCACTGACTTCCTGTTTAAGAAATAAGTTGGTCTTCGGTACAGTAGCTGAGATTCCTCAATTTCTATGAAATGGAAAGAGGAACTGTCAGGCTTGGGTATTGCTCTTCAAGGCTTATTTGTCTGTAAGAATTACAGAGCAGACTCTTCGAACGTAGAGATGCCCACCACGTGGGACTGTTTCCTCTGGAGAAATTCCAAGCTTCCTCTACCTGGGGCCTCCAGCCAAGGGTGAGCTTCTTAGAAATATCTGCTCTTGCAGAGTCCCAGGGCTCAAGAGAGCAGCATTTTGGCAGAGTTGGGGGAGTTTAGAGTGCCTGCTAGTGTGCTACATTTTTAGTTAAACTAGAGGTCAGTCAACTTTGCTTTAGGAGAACCTCAACTCCTATCCCTTTCTGAGTTAAGCTTCTTGGGAGGTGCTGCTGTCAGGGCTACATACTACCTGTAATTCCAAGTGATCTCTAATCTAATTTAATTGGCTCTTAGAAAACCCCTCTTTTCTCCTTGGAGGGTCAAAATTTGACAGGACCTTTTCAGCCTCCAAGAATTGGAAGCCAGTGACCCTTCCATCAATAGGGGTCATTAGACCACAGGAACCTGCTGCCATCCTTGGAGTGGGGCAGCCCAAGCCCAGGAAGCAACCAAGATCATAGAAAGAGACTAGTATGAGCCATCCTTTAAGAGACACTGGGCATATAGGAGGAGCATTCAGTGTGGTGGTCAAGGCCACAGGTCCATAAAGAATAAATCTTCCAAAGGACCCATCAGTTTGCACCATTTTGTACCAAAAAAAAAAGTAAGCTTGAAAATTCATCTTGTATCCAATGTTATCCAAAGTGAATCCCATTTTTTCTCTGTGGCTTCCTTCTCTTGCTGTTTCTAAAATGCATTCATTCAACTATGTTTTAATGAAATTGTGGCACATACACATCTTGAGTAAACTGACAGTTACAACTGAAAATGATGGGGTAAACACTGGGGACATGGATATCTACTCCAGCCTGGAAGTTTGGGGGATGAGAAGGCTTTCTCTGGGGGCCAGTGCAGCACGGGAATCCCAGCAGAGACCATGACCAAGGACAATGGTATGCATGAGAGATTTCATTAGATCATTAGGGGAATTAGAAACAAACCCTTATATAGTTTTCAAGTGTGGCACTGTTTTAAGCTCCTAATATGTACTAAGTCATTTAATCCTCACAGTAACCCCACGAGGTAAAAAATTATTATCCTCACTTTATAGCTAAAAAAAACAAGGCTCAGAGATGTTGCATAGTTTGTTCAAGACCATGAGAACAGATGCCTCAGACTCTTACCCAGGCTGCCTACTCTGCAGATCATGTTCTTAGATCCTCCTCTTCATGACCTCTACTATGATAAGGAAAAACTCAGACAATCGGAGCCAGAAAGCAAGGTGGGAAGCAGGGAATGAGTAATGAAGAGTAAAACAGGAGCAGGGACTTTGAATATCATGCTGAGTCCTCATTTCTTATAATGGGGTGCAGATATTGCTAAGGTTCTATGATGAAAGGTCAGGGGACATGCTAAGCCAACATACATCATTTTATAATTTAAAAACATAAAAAATGTCTTCAGAGTGTATTCAAATTATTTTGATTTATCCTATAAAAGTAACAACAAACAACTACTTGATCTTACAAAAGCACAGGGTTTAAAAAACAAACAGAATTTTATTTCCTTTCAGTAAATTTCCTGATAATACAAAAGTATAAACAATTTTTCTGTGTGAATATAGTTATTTGGGGACTTGTTTTTAAAATTTTTGTGGGTACAGAGTAGTTGTATATATTTATGGGGCACATGAGATGTTTGGATACATGCTTGCAATGTGTGCAATGTGAATTAAGCACATCATGGAGAATGGGGTATCCATCCCCTCAAACATTTATCCTTCGAGTTACAAACCATTCAATTGCACTGTTTAAGTATAATGATCTTGAATTTGAAAGTATTTATCAGTGGTTAAAAACCAGAAGTTTTCAGCATAAACTTGAAAGTAGTAAAAATCTGCAAAATGAGAAAAATTCAGCTTAAGTTAAAATCACTGGCCACTATGAGAGCCATGGCCTTGATCCAAGATTCCTCATAATTAGCCACAACTAGTGGACCAATAGATTATTTCAGAAACTAGCTATAAAAGCTTATGTTTAAATATTTCTTAAAACATGAGCCTTATTGTTGTATAATATTTTGTTTCCACAGGGCCTAAAAATTTGTATCTCTTGTGGAAGAAGACTTTTAATCATAAATATGTAAACAATTTTGGCATTCATTAATTTTAATTCCTCAAGTTTTGTAGACGAATGATCTAAACTTTTTGAATCCCAAAACATAATTTGGATGGGACCAATATGATTTTTAAAAAGTCAAACAAAACACTTCTTTTGAGTTCAGTATCAAAATCATCTTGAAACGTGAAATATAAGTAATGGGAAGAAAATAAAGATATGGCCAAATCTAGTTGAGGTCAAAAAAAGGCAGCCATGCTGAAAAAGCATGCCATTCTTGAAAGACACAATCACACATTGCTTTTTAATATGGTTAGAAATACATTCTTGAACAACTGATTAAAAACTAAAGTTAATCTGATTCTTTAATGTCTGTACAAAACACTAGTGCCAATAGTGGTTATTTTATTGTCATTCCTATGGTATTTTCAAATTCAAAGTATTTGGGTTAAAACGTTTATTTGTAAAGCAGCAAAATAATGGAAGCATTTCCAAAATGATATGTAATTTTAAATAAGCTTATATATGTGTAATAATAATATATACACAGATAAACACACATGATTTGTGTGCTCAGAAGTGAAAATAGCCCACATTAAGACTACTATGCATCCTTGAATATGTCAGTCACCTTTGCATTATTCTCTGAGAATGCATTACCTCAAAAATCTCTTTAATTTCTTGGTATGTTCAACAGGGCAGAAAACTGATAAATCATATTTAATAAGTGGTGGTAGAGATATTTCTTTTACAGTAAAGCTGAAATAAAATAAGATACGACGTTGAAATCTTACTCTACTCTGCAAAGTGTATATTGATTTAAGAAGAGAAATAATGAAGTGATTTTTTAATGAAGGGCTAAACAGTTCTTTTTATCTTAGAAGGGGAAAAAAACAGAACAAAGAGTGGGAATCTGGATAAAAAGAAGTATTTCATTGTTCTCCTTAATGATTAAAAAGTGACTCACAAATTTTGGTTTTCTAAAGATATTTGAAACCTTTCCATGACCAAATGAAAGACAAACCAATTCTTTTTTATTGTAACAAGTAAAATTTGAGAATTGAATGATGAAGATTAATTATGGAAATTTTGAGTTGTTGAAATCCTTTGTCCATTTATATGTCATCAAAGTGAGACTGTATACTTTATTATCCAAGTCAGTAATGAAAGTGTGTCCTATCATTTGACAATTAAAGTTTGCCCTATTTATTAATATACCAGCATAATGTGAGAAACCAGGACTGTCAAGGTACTCCAATAAATGAAGTCACCACATATTTATTGGTGGAATGGGATGGGCCCTACTTCCTCACATACCCACCCACCTCAAAAAAACAAAAAGAATAAAAAGAAAAAGAAAAATTAGTATGGCACTCTTTCTCTGAAATAGTGAAAGAAATTGGCAGGTGAACTACGACAATTAGTACCATCTATACCATAAGAGTCTTGAGATTGAGATGGGCCCCTTCCATTTTTGATGCTGTATCCCATGGCTGTATATGTTTACCTGCTTCTTTCCTTGTGAGAATTTCTCTGGAAGAGTTTGAAAAGAATTATGTAGGAATGGGAATCACTGAAGAAGAATAGACCAGGGAAAGGCCTTGCAAAACTAGATTCTAGGTGGATTCCTCACTGTAGCTGCAGAGAAGCTGATGAAGAGAGGTGGGATGAAAATAAAGACAGGGTTCAAAACTGATGTAGTCAGTTGCCCAGGTGATAAATAATGAGAGCTGGAGCTATGACCCTGACTGTGAGTAGAGAAGATATTAAGAGGAGACGCTTTACCACTTCAGGTCACAGCAGCTTTGGTCAGCCATGGAGACTCCTACTAACTGTTTATAAATTGATGTCTAAGCTACTCATAATTAATTGACTCGGTGTTTGAAGACTCTACATCAAAATTTCTATTTGAAGGGATCTGCATTGGCTAGACACTTCTACATGCATTCAGCTGAGGCCAGAAGATAAAGTCACCAGAGAGAAACATGACAATCTTGGTTTATTTCCAGGTAATCAGGTATTCAGAAGATGGAAGTTATAATGTCTTTATTTAATAAACATCTGTGTATAAAATAGAAATTGGATTCTAAGCATAGTAAAGGAGAAAGAAAAAATAAATGGAAGGAAATTAACACTTATTAAAAGTATCCCACACATTTATTCTTCATGATATTCCATTGTGGGAACTACTGTTCCCGCTTTATAGATGGAGTGAGGTAAATTTCCCATGGTCACGTGGCTGTTAGCACATGATTCAGGATTCGGGACAGACACATCCTACCTCTAAACCATGTTTCTCCAGCCTCTGCCCAGTGCAGCGTGAGCTGGCATGCGAGGGAGACTGGCCTTTAGGACCTCGCCACTTGGAATAACGGTTCGCTTCCTATTGAGAAAACAGGGAGCCCCCAACATGGTCCCTTCCTGACTGTCCTCTCTCTGAAACAAGTAGGTCTTCTTCAAGTTCTTTTCATGATTAAGTTTTATCCCTAAAGGCCCCAAATTAGGTCACTTGTATCTGTGAGTTCCAGTTCTACTTCACCTATTTAGTTAACAAACTTTAACCCAGTACCTTCCCTGTGCCAAGCTCAAGACAACACCCACGAGATATTTAAAGGCTGACCTTGCCTTTAAGGAGCTCTCAGCCTGGCAGAAGAAATGGGACACGAGCACAGATCATCACAATGCAAGGCAAACACAGATGAGTAAATGGAGTGATGTGGAAATTTTAGAAGAGGTCATCTGGGTGAAACTTCACAGACAAGATGACATTTGGAATGGCTTAGAGAGAGATATTGAAGTTCCAAATGTGGCATTGGCATAAGATGTCTCTGGTTGGGGAATGGCATAAACAGAGTCCTGGAGACTGATCCCCAGGAGCTTGGGTAGGAACAGCAGGAATGAGTGCAGTGAGGATGAAGCTCATGTGGAGGCATTGAGGAGTGGGGGCTGGATGTCTCTTCCCATTCTGACATTGACATTCGAGATTTTGAATGGGTTCCTGGTTATTCTTAGGAGCGGCTGCAGCAATCTTTGAGGCTGGTGCAAGGCTGAGCACTTCTATCTTTGAGCAGTCTTTCTCCATTTGATGAGGCCCTGGACGTGTGAAATCCACTTCCTTTCCTCATACCGTTATCAAACCTCATACTTGCATTCAAAATGGGGTCAAAAAAAGAAGAAAAGGGCAATTGATTTGTATGTTCCAGTCATTTCTTTGGGAGCACACCGAGCTTTTACTCTGGGGTGACTGTGAAAGAGACTCTGCCTGTGATTAGATCTGTCAGGCAGTGGCTGTTTTACACCAGGTACCTGGGGAAATAAAACCATGGCCAATTGCCAATGTCGGTATGCCCAGAAAGCTGTCTGCCGTGCAGTACAATAATGGGCAAGTTTGTGTGCATGCGTACAGGAGCCATTTGGCTAGGACACGGCAGGGGGATTCTAGATTTGAATCAGGGTTGGAAAGATGATTTCTAAGGCTCCTACTCAAATCTCAGATTACATGACTCTGTATATGCAGCCAGAGGCACACAATGAAAAGATGGCTAAGGGTATGTAGAGTGAACAGGTAGGTCCGCACTTTACTTCACGTCTTATCTGCATCCATTTCAGATACCATGCAGCTACCAGAGTGGCATTTCTACAAAATAAATGCAAACATATCATCCTCCCTTTCCTGCTTAGAAACATCAATGTTTCCAATTATCTGGAAGATAAAGTCCAAACCACCCATGACTTACCATGACCTAGCCTCAGCCTACTTCTCCAGCTTCATCTCTGGTCAGTCCCCACTTTACCCTTTACTCCAGCAACAGTGGCTTGTTTGCAGGTCCTGCACTCACTTTCTGCTTATATTCCTTTCCTCCTGCCCCCCCCCCCCCCCCCCCACACTCTCTCTCTCTCTCTCTCTCTCACACACACACACACACACACACACACACACACGAACACATCTAAAATGTCCTCCTCAATCTTGCCTCCCAGTTAACATTCCCTTATTTTTCTCAAGGCTCAGTTCCTACCTCTTTTAGAAACCTTCCCTGATCACAACAGTCTCAGAGGGGTGCCCATATTTCTACCATATCCTTAAAATATTGAATTATAAATAGCTATCTTCTTATATGATTATTTGACTTTATGGATCTTTGAGTCTCTTGTGCCTAGCACAGACAGTGTCTGGTGCAGTGATGAATAGTGGCTGTTCATTGCATAAATATTGGATGGAAAGGATGGATGGATAGTAGATGGAAAAGCATCTAAAAAGTAGATAAATTCCAAGATTCTATTTCTAATCTCAGCAAGGTGTTATTTTCTTTAGTTTTAGAGAAGGAGCTACTGTAGCACAGAAAGGCAAATGTCACACAGCTAACACTAACCTTTAAAATAACAAAACAAGATCCTTGTTTCTGACATAGTTCTCATTGCTCACTCCTCTGTCCTCTGGTACTCTCAGTGACTAAGCAACTATTGCACCTTGAATCCTGAATGACCTAGACCTAGAATTCTACAGCTCAAAAGAACCTAAAAGAAGATCCATCTTACATTGCACCCCATTTTCTCCTTTAGTAGATCATTGAGACCTAGAAGGGTCAAATGACTCAATGCTTCATTCATCCTTCAAAATCCTGCTCAGTTATAGCCACTATTGTCATCATGAGTAAATGTAGAATTATGACTGTGATAGATAATACAGTGAAGTAGGTGGCATAAGAGCCTATGATATAATAATACTAACCAAGTCAGCAGTCTGATGATTAGCTAATTAATCATTAAATAAATATTCATTGACTGATACTCTGTGCCAGAGGCTCTTCTAAGTGTTGATTATGAAACAGTGAGTAAAGAGTCAACATCCCTACTTGTGTGGAGCTTACATTTTAGTGGGAGGGAAGAGATAATAAATGAACAAAGAAATAGATGCTATCTAGGAGAGTGATATGATAGACATTCACTAGCAAACAGTAAGTAGTAGTTCAAGAAGTAGAAAGTACATGGATACAGTACCAAAGGAGTATGAGGTGATAGCAAACATGTTTGAGGAACTGAAAGAAAAATTCCATGGTTAAAATATGGAGACAAGAGCGTCACAGAAAGGGACCAGAGTTGGTTAATCATGTCCCAATTGAAAGCCATGTTGAATTTGCATCAGCTCCTTAGTGCAAGAAAAACTGTTCATGGGTTTTAAACAAAGAGAAGCATGATTAAATTTTGTGTGTGTGTGTGTGTGTGTGTGTGTGTGTGTGTGTGTGTGTGTGTGTGAAATATCCGGTCACTGTGTAGAAAATGATTCAGAAGGGAACAGTAGTAACTCTGGAGAGATAAGTCTGAAAGATATCCTCGTAATTTAGGTGAGAGATAATTGTGGCTTGGGCTAGGTTGGGGCCAGAAGAAATAAAATGTAGTGGAGAGAGGATTCAGAGTTCACAGAGGAGATGTCAGGGATGATACCTAGGGTTCTGTCCTGAGCAACAGGGTAGATAATGATGCCATTTAATTAGAGGAATAAAACTGAATGAGAAAAATATTTGGGAAAGGAAAAATCATATTTCAAGAATTAAATTTGGGCCTTGTCATGGCTGAGATGCTCATGGGGCATCACAGTTAGGGTATTGGGTAATAATTTGGTTATCTGGGTCTGTAGTTCACAAGAGACTGGGGGTGAAAATTTAAGTCTAAATAACTTGAAATATGGAAAGAATATAGAAAGTCATGAGAGTGGATGAGCTCACCTAGGGAAATGTAGGGTAGGAAATGAGAAGAACCCTAATGTGAAGACAAGTCAGCAAAGGAGACTGAGAACCAGAAGCAAAGGAGAAAAGAAGGAGATTGTGATGTTACAGAGGCTAAGGTAAGATAAAATTTCAAAAAGGAAGGAGTATTGGATGCTGGTGGGATTTTGAGTAAAGTACTGGCTGAGGACTGTTCACCAGGTTTCTGACAGGTGGTAATTGGACAGCATCATGTCCAGATACCAAGTATAACGATTTTTTTGATGAGTTGGCTGTGAAAGAAAGCAACTGCTATCAAAAATGTATATAAGTGATGACCTTTGTTTTTGTTTTTAATATCTATCCACTTGTCTGAGCTGTGCAATTTTTAAGATCAAGGAACAAATCTCATTTATTTCTGTATACTCAAGACCTCATAGTTGAGTATACCCTGTATCCTCAACATACTTACCAGTTCATAGGAAAACTTAGTAATATTTGTTAAGCAAATGAATACAATTCAGCACATGAGGATTTAGATAATATTTGGACAACTATTTTCTGGAAAATTATAAAGTTACATTTCAAAAATATTCATGGCATTGGGAATTAATTTATTGGGAGCAATTATGCTGTCACACTGTCACTGTCAGGAAGAGACTTTAGGTTGAAAAAATATAGTCTCTGCTCTCCAATTTTTGGGAAAAACATTCCACAGTGACTGTTGTCTCCTTAAATTTTGCCCCTTCTCTTTGTTTCCGGTGCTACTGCCTTAATTCTGACCCTTATTATTTCTCATTTATTCATATGCAATTTTCTCCTTTAACCCATAACTGAATTAAGGCCCTTAAGTGCTCTGGGCACTACAATACCCTTGCTGCTATATATAAATTAAAATCAAAATAATGCCAAGCTTTAAATCCCAAAGCTTATACATATACTCATATTAAGAAAACTTTCTTCTGTATTTCCCCGCCTGCAAAAGTCTGGGTAAATCATGCAGCTGACTGCACCTCACACGCCCCTGTGTTATTGACACCCTAAGCATGAACTTAACCTCACTACTGAGGAACCCATTATCCTCCAGGCTTGCCTCTCTTCAGTCACAATTTTTTTTTTCTTTCTTTATTCTCTTGAGACAGAGTCTTGTTCTGTTGCCCAGGCTGGAGTGTGGTGGCTCAGTCTTGGCTCACTGCAACCTTTGCCTCCCAGGTTCAAGTGATTCTCCTGCCTCAGTCTCCCGAGTAGCTGGGATTGCAGGCACCTGCCAATACACCTGGCTAATTTTTGTATTTTTAGTAGAGACAAGGTTTCACCATGTTGGCTGGTCTCAAACTCCTGACCTCAAGTGATCCATCCATGTCAGCCTCCTAAACTGCTGGGATTACAGGTGTGAGCCACTGTACTTGGCCTCAGTCACCTTTTTTCATAATGACCATAAATTACAGATTGAAAGTTTCACCTGAAATCCCTATGGGTTCCCCATGACTCATGAAACAAAGTCCATTGTCCTAGCTTGGCTTACAAAGTTTTCAATTTTATGATCCCTTGAGATGCCTTGTTCTCATCTGATGAGACAATTCACATGTGCTCCCTCCATTCTGGATTGTTTGTGGTTCTCTGAATACATCTTGGGCTACCATAGATCCATACATTTGCATGGCCTGATCTCTCTGCCCAAAGTGTACCTCTCTAACTTCCTCACTCATGTAATTCCTCCATCTCTCCAGACTCAGCTAAAAGTCACCTGCTCTTCCAGGTCTTCACTGGGTCTTAGTTACGTGCCCCTAACTTTGCCATCACAGTTCATTCATTTTTTTGTTTACCTTTTTTTTTTTTTTTGAGATGAAGTCTCTCTCTGTCACCCAGGCTGGAGTGCAGTGGTGTGATCTCAGCTCACTGCAACCTCTGCCTCCTGGGTTCAACAATTCTCCTGCTTCAGCCTCCCAAGTAGCTGGGACTATAGGCATGTGCCACCATGCCCAGCTAATTTTTTTTTTTTGTATTTTTAGTAGAGATGGGGTTTCACCATGTTAGCCATAATGATCTCAATTTCCTGACCTCATAATCCTCCCACCTCAGCCTCCCAAAGTGCTGGGATTACAGGCGTGAGCCACCAGGGCTGACCTGGTCTTTCTCACATCACTCTTCCTAGCAGTGATAGCCAACATTTATTGATCCTTTAATAAACTCTTCAGGAATTGTGTCATTTATCTCAAAACCACTGTATGAAGTAGGTACAGTTATTATCTATTTCACATATAATAAAATTCAGAACTACTTACTGGTCCAAAGTTATACAGACCTCAAGCAGTAGTCCAGGAATTCACAACAAACTGTCTGATACTGGAATACCTACTCTTAAGCACTGCACTAGACCATGAGCTTCTTGAGTGCAATAAATAAACCATTTTTATCTTTCCAGATCTTTGAGTGAGGCTGGCAACAATGAAAACAGTAGATACATGTTTACTGTATGACTAGAATGAGTGAATACATTGATCTCATGATTTATTTCTGTTATCTTCTAGTATTGCTAAAACATTCAATTATGTGTATTTTATTTTTATTTCTATAATATTTGAATTAGAGTTCAAAGTAGAAAGGATTCTTAACATTAACCAGAGAGGAAACATTGAAAGGGCTTCCATGTGGATGAATAATAAGATTTATTTGTTAAGAGCTTCAATTAGGACAAAGGGAAGGAAGCAACAGGGAAACAGTGCTTACTACTGGAATGAAAAACACTCTAGTTTCTAGGAAGGTGTTGCTCAGTTAGGTAATGAGGTCCTCCTTCCTGGAAGTATGCAGGCAAAGGTTGAGGGCTACTTGGTGAGATGTTGTAGAAGAATTCAATAATCGAATGAAACATTTTATTTATCTTTTCCACTGAGAAAATCTATGAGTCCATGAAATAGAAAGGGGAAAGGGGAAGCAAAGAACAAAAATCTAAACAGATGAGATGATATATTTTAATTTTCCTGTTGGTGTGACTGAAAGTCTGTATTTATAGAAGAGCAACATTTGTTGGGATTTATCTATTAAATCAAAAGGAACAGAGATGGGAAGAAGCTAATTGAAATAACATACCATGGGGATTTTTCTTTCCATGATGTCAGTCCTGCCATGTTCTTCCTCTACTCTTAAGCCTCCTCATTTCTACCACCTATCTTGGAGGTCATGCTCCTATGAGGGATGGGCTTTCCTGAAATGCAACCACACGGAGCTAGAAATGGATCCCTTTCCTCAAATGAGCCTGTTATGAAAGTAGAAGAGACAAGCAGGGGGGAATCTGCTCCAATAGAGAAGAGTTGGAAGAAATAAAGGGGCTCTCACACTGGTTGGGGAAGAACTTTGTGACCAAATGCTCCACTTTTGTGGAAGGATCAGAGTTAGAGATGAGGTTTCCAACCCTGGAGGTAGGAGTGAGTAGCTCCATGTGTTTCTAGGTTTCAGGTTTTCCTGGACTTGTGGGAAAAAAAGAAATGAACAAGAAGAGGCTTAAGAGTAGAGGAATGGCATCTAGTGAGCCCACTACAGTCTTGGCTTGTTGGAGAGGCTAAGTCTAGAAGTGAGGATCAAAGCTGTGTCTGTGGGAAGAGAGGGCTCCAGCAACAGTACCAGGGCATTGGCAGCAGGAAGGGTAAGTCTGGCATGAATGGGGTCATCAGGGATGTTGGGGAGGACCCTCTAATACCAGAGAGCTGTGGAGCTAGGAGATGGAAGCTGACATGCTAGTGACTTGGCTGGTGTGGCTGACCTAAGAATGGCTCTTTGTTACCATCTCTTTGGAACCATAAGATATCAGTATTGTCTTTAGGTTTTACTTAAGCTCCTTGCAGGAGAAAAATCCTACCTGGTTTATATTTGTTTCTCCTGATTATAGCATAATGCCTGAGACACCATATGCTAAATAGTTGTTTCTTGAATGAATGAATGAATGAATGAATGTTCATATGAGGGACTATATTAGACACCTGATAGGAGATGAAATCTACAAATGAGGAAGATAGCAGGTTCCTAAAGAGGCTTAAGTCAAGTGGAGAAGCTGAAGTTACATATGACTAATACAGTGGAATAAAGGGTGATAGATGGGGAGGAAGTGATGTGTTTAGTCTGAGTTTAGAAGTTACTTGCCTCAAATTCCACATGAGCACATTGGTATTTTGATACCAAAGGCTGCTTCTCCTTCTTCTCTTTTCTTCTTCTTTTTTTTTTATTTCTCCTGATTATTGATGTAATAAATTGGTATTTTGAACAATTCAGAAAATGTTAAAAGGAAGAAATTATCAGCTCATCATTCAGCAGCAACCTATTATTACAATTTTGGTGTATTGCTTTCCAGGCTTTTTCTTTGAAATTCTGTCTTCACAATTGAGATTATATTGTGCCTAGAATGTTGTTATTCTTTCCCCTTCTCCATTTACCATGTCATTAAAATATTATTCTTAATCTTGATGTGGGGCTTTCTGGTAGTCTATGGTATGTCTGTACCGTGACTCATTTAATAAGTCTCTTTTTGTTGGACACTTAGGTTCTTCAAATTTTAATATAAATAATATTGTACATTTCATACTAGTCTAGATTCCTAGAAACGTAATTCCCAAAAAAGCAAAAAGCACCAGTTATTTTTATAGTATTTGATATACCTTGACAAATTGCCCTCTGGGATGACTGAACCAATTTCTACCCTCACTGGCTCTGTGTGCAAGTGTCTACTTTACTACGTGTAGGGGCATTTTAAAATTCTGTCCTGGTACCAAGTTGATGTCAGAGAATTCTTCCAACACTCTGGAGAGGGGAGAAATCAGATTGAATAGCTAAATTTAAATGTATTCTGTATCACTTTCTCATATTAAATTAGCAAAACAATATAATATTTAACTGGCACTGGCAAGTCTTGAGATGGTAACTCTCACATTGTTGATGGCAGAATAAAATGATGCAACAGTTTCAGAAAGGAATTTGGGAAATACTTAAAAAAAATCAGTGGCCATGTAATTTCACATCTGAAGTGCTTCTCAAAAAACCAATCTGAAGAAAAAAGAGCTATTTTCTTCAACAGGATAAAATGCAAAAAAAAGTTAAGCTTCCTATAAATGTTCAATATGCAGGGGAATGTTTAAATTCTGGCATAGCCACTCACTGGACTAGTGGTATATTTATTTTAAGATATCGCAAAATGCTGTGCAAATATAAGAAAACAAAAAAATTTACTAAAATTTAATTGTAATTATATGAATATCATACCATTATGTGGGCAAGATGGAAAAGTGTCAATAAATAGAAAAGTTGGCTTTGTGGATGAATATGGAAGTAGACATGCACTTATAATGTATTTTTTAAAATTGTTTTGTCTTCATTTTTTTCTCTTTATTTTCAGTTCCATAAGGCAGCTGTCTCCCTTTTCATCCCAAAGCAAAATGCTATATAAATGGCTAACTAAAAGGCATATAGTAAATGTTTTCAGGGTGAGATCAAGGTCACATGTAATATGAGATCCTTACATATGACCTCAACCTGGGAGAGCCAAGGAAATCATACAGCAGTTTGTTTTTCAAGTTTCACAAAAACTCACCACTCTAGTCAGTTAAAGAAGAATTCCTACAGGCCTGGAGGAATTTCACAAAGATTGGAAAGAATGCATTTGGAGTGAGTCCTTGGCCTGAGCAGCTGATTTTTAGGGAGAGGGAAGGAAATCCCAGATAAAAGCAGATGTCATCAAGGACAATAGGTCTAAAGCGAAAGAAGCAATGTGGTGTGAAGTGTCACAGAAACTCTCAGACAAAAATACATCAGAAACAGGTCTCCTAGTCCACCATGTGTACCTGCCAATGCATGTGGGACAGGGATCAATAAATAGAAGGTAGAAAGCACAACAGTGTCAAATCAAATTTTATAGGTATCAGTACAACTTGACTGGGTGGGGATCAAGGGTGGAAAATGATAATCAAAAGTTTAATGTATTTAAAAGAAAGCGAAATATAGAAGAAAATAGGAGAGGAAATGAATTGGTGGAGTATGTCTGGACAGTATTGAGTTGTAAGGTGATTTAGAACCTGAAGGAGATAAAATGAAATGGAAACGAGGTGAGACTAATGAGATAGTGCCATAGAACTACAGCACTAACCACCTAGTTGAGGGAGGAGGTGATGATGCTCTCCTGCAAGGTGTACAAAGCTGGCCCAAAACTGGGGATTGTAGGAAATGTCAACATTTCTCATGTTTTCTGAGAATCTCCATTTTTAAAAAAAACAGAGCATTATACTTCCCGAAAAGTAAAGGGAGTTAACAAAGAAAAGAGCAAACTCAGACTTAACTGGGAGCAGGAATGAAAACACTGATGTCAAGGCGGATTTGCTGAAGAATTGGGAAACCTGTGTAGGGACACTGGATATATTCATAATTGCCTCTGCTTCAAAATGGTTTTTTGAAAAAGTTTAAAAAGTAGAACTTGCCGTCTGAGAAATGGGATAATCAAAAATTGAAATTCTGTATTCCAGATTAAAATGGAAACTGGTTGAGTTTTGACCTAGCCTGTTCCAAATTTTTACTAAAATCCCCAAGAAGATACAGCATGAAAACTCACAACAAACAAAATTAAAATTACAGGAAATATACTTTTAGATTCTGGTTGAACTTTCACTCATACAGCAACTTTTGGATTTGGATTAGAAGAGGGAAAATGATAGACAAGAAGATCATGTCAAAGTGAAAATCTTGTACTCCGGGACAAGTAGAACTCTTTGTTACTGTCTTATCATTTAGTCAAGTAATTAACTTTACTAAGCTTTGTTGTTTTGTTTTTTAGATGGAGATTCACTCTTGTTGCCCAGGCTGGAGTGCCATGGTGAGATCTCAGCTCACTGCAGCCTCCACTTCCCAGGTTCAAGCGATTCTCTCACCACAGGCTCCCAAGTAGCTGAGATTACACGTGCCCACAACCACGCCCAGCTATTTTTTTTTAAGTTTTAGTAGAGACGGGGTTTCACCATGTTGGTCAGGCTGGTCACCAGTGATCCACCCACCTTGGCCTCCCAAAGCCCTGGGATTACAGGCGTGAGCCCCATGCCCAGCCCTAAGCCTTGTTTTTAATCACCTGTAAAACAGGATTCATATGGTACATCCTTCCACAAAGAGTACCCAGGAAGATTAAATTAGAAGAGCTAATTGATGCACAGTCCCAAGCACAGTGCCTGACACATAGTAAACATTAAACAAATATTTATGACTTTTTCTCCATTCTTTTGGAAACATGATCTTCAGAGGACAGGAATTTTCCCAAGGTGGTGGAGAGGAGATAGTAGGAGGAAGGGCAACAGCACATAACATCCTAAGAAACAGAGTCCGTTTCAACATTGTAGAGCGGGGAGGAAGAAGGAAAAGCAGGGCATCCGGGGCACTGCAGCATTTGCAGAGAACCAGTGGGCAGAGTAGGAAAGGGACTCTTCTCAAAAGATTTGTACCAGATAGAAACCTGCTGCATAAAAGGAAAAGGGCTGAGTTTGATGCTTGTCAGCCTGATAAAAGGTTGTCAGATAAAACACAGGCAGCTGAATTAAATCTAAATATTAGATTATTATAAAATTATTTTAGCATAAATGCAGCTCATATAATACCCAGGACATATTGATACTTAAGAATTATTAATTATCTGAAATTCACATTTAACTGGGCATCCTGTATTTTTATTTGCTAAATCTGCCAACCCTAATTTAACCTTTGGCTGCAGTTGTTAGGAGGAAGTTTGACTTGAAAAGAAATGGAGAGTGAATGAAGCCACAGGAAATGCACACACCCTGACACTTGGTAAATACCCAGTGAGTTTGGATCTTTCCTTCTCTTGAATCAAATAGAAAGAACACCACTGACAATAGAGGACCTATTGAAAGTTTAGCAGCAGAAGAGAAAAAAGCAATTCTGAAGATTCATGGAATAGGAATTTGAAAATATTAAGTACAGAAAGCAGGAAAAAAATATAGAAACCTTTTCATATCCCCAAAAGTCTTGTATTTTGGGAGATAAATAAATAAATTTTAAAGGGCAAAGTTTACAAATCAAGTTAACAAAGTGAGAAGAAAAGGTCGTCAAGGTGACATTCCACAAAAAGTAAAATGTGAATAGCAAAATTGAAAGAATGTGTTTTGGAGGCAATAAGGACCAGAAATGATACTGCAGTAAAGCAAATCATGAAATGGGGATGAGAATGGAGAAGTGTTTCTGTTCTCAGAGGAAAGGAACAAGGATGTGAAATTGGGAAGAGAAAAACAGAGATCTGAACACAGACTGGAGATCAAATCTCAAGTGACATGAAATCAGAACAATTACAGTAAAAGCCAAAGCAGATACTCAAAGAAAACCAGAAAGGGGAGAGAAAGAAAAAAAAGAGACAGAGAGAAGGCCTAGAAAACACTTTCAGGGAACTCAGGCTGGGCTAAGCTTCCTTCCAGACACTTTGCCTGTGTTAACTTTTTTGACCTTCATAACTTCCCTATGAGGTAAGGTACTATGTTAACCCCATTTTACAAATAAGAAAACTGAAAGAAAGTGATGCTTTTAGCTTTGGCTTTCTTTTAAAAATTTTGTCCAAGGTCACAGATCTAGTAAAGAGCAAACCTGGAATTGAACCCAGACAGCCTGGCTCTAGAGCAAATGCTCCTGACTCCAAAACTACTTGGTATCTAGTGAAAACACCCCCTTAAAATATGCAAATTTTAGCCTTCTCTTTATTATGTCAAGGCAACATCAATAAAAAGATGGCCACGCCCAAAAACTTCCCTGGAAATATTAAAAAAAAAAAAAAAAAAAAAAAAAAAAAAAAAAAAAATTTACAAGCATCCAGATTGCAGACAAAACAACAAAATAAGTTACTTACAGACAAACAACAATCAGGTTAACCTGAGATTCCCTATAGTGCTAAATACTAAAAGACGCTGAAAACGTCTTCCAGAGTTCCAAGGAATGCTGATTATGGACCAAATTCTATAACCAGCCATGTTGTTGCTCATACGTAAAGTCAACAGCACTAAGACATTCCTTACTTTTGGAGTATCTATGAGTGAATAATCATGGTTTAATTAATGCAATTATTTGATTAATACCTATTTTTGTGCCAGAAGCCTAGCATAGTACCTGCCACATTGGAGGCAATTAGTATTTGTCAAGTAAATTACTAGAAAATACAAAACATAAAATAAATCTCAAAGAAGAATAAAAAACAAAGTGCAAATGCATTGTACATGATTAAAGAAAGAGTAAATATTTCAGTTATGACATAACACACAGATAGGCTAAGCTGCCTCAAAGTCAAACACTCCCAGGACAGGGCAAAATGAACCTACAGTACTGAGCAAGATATTGCAGCATTCAAGGGACAACTTAAAATGTATCAAAACAAGGCCAGACATGGTGGCTGAGTAATTCTAGCACTTTGGGAGGCCGAGGCAGAGGGATCACTTGGGGTCAAGAGCTCGAGACCACCCTGGCCAACATGGTGAAACCATGTCTCTACTAAAACACAAAAACTACCAGGGTGGGGTGGTACATACCTGTAATCCCAGCTACTCGGGAGACTGAGGCAGGAGAATCACTTGACCCAGGAGGTGGAGGTTGCAGTGAGCTAAGATCATGCCAATGCACTATAGCCTGGTGACAGAGTGAGACTCCATCTAAAAAAATAATAATAATAAATAAATAAATAAAATGTATCAAAATAAGACTGACATAACTGAGAGTTGAAGATATAGCAGGAAAATGTAAAAAAGGGAAAAGTAGAGCTAGCAATAATTTCAGACAATATAGAATTCATGTTTGTATAAAAAGATGTTTGTAAAAAGATAAACTGAATCATTTGATTTTTTTAGAATATTTTAATTCATATTTCTCTGTCACTGATATGTCATTGAAGAAAAGTGATACTGATAAATAATATAAGTGGTAAAATAAATTATATACAGTTGACCTTCGAATAACACAGGTTTGAACTTCATGGATTCACTTATACATGAATTTTTTTCAACAAATACTGAAAAAGTTTTGGAGATTTGTAACAATTTGAAAAACTCAGGTGAGCCACATAGCTTAGAAATATTTTAACAATTAAGGAAAAATTAGATGTGTCATGAATGCACAAAATACATGTAGATGCTAGTCTATTTTATCATTTATTAACACAAAGTTGTTATTTTTATAACAATTTCGTAGCCACCTCCTGTTGCTATTGCAGTAGTCTCTAGTGCTGCGAGTATCCACTTAAAACACCTTGTGACAGTAATTATCTCCGTGTGAACAGTTTGTCTCTCCAGTAACTTGTGTATCACAGTAAAAAGTGATCTCTCTCAGTTTTCATATATTTTTTACTATGTTTAGTGCAATACTGTCAACCATGAATAAAAACATGGGATCATCTGAAGTGCCACCAGTGATGCTGGAAATGCTCCCAAGAAGCAGAGAAAAATCATGACATTACAAGAAAAAGTTGAATTGCTTAATATGCACCATAGATTGAAGTCTACAGCTATGGCTGCCCACTGTTTCAACATAAATAAGGACCACTGTTTATAAGGAAAGAAAGAACAGGAAATTCATGAAGCTGTGACTGCAGTTATACCAGAAAAAATGAAAACCGTGCACCTTTTGCAAAATACCTTTTTATTTTATATTGAAAATGCAGTTTTTATGTGGGTACAGAATTTCTATAAGAAAGGCATAACTATAGACTCTAATACAATATAAGAAAAAGTGAAGTCATTATATGACAATTTAAAGCAAAAGGAAGGTGAAAGATCTAAAGCTGGAGAATTTAATGCCTACAAAGGATGATTTGATAATTTTTGAAAGAGGGTTGGCTTCTTTTTGTTTTTTTCTTTTGAGATGGAGTCTTACTCTGTTGCCCAGGCTGGAGTGCAGTGGCACAATCTCAGCTTCACTGCAACTTCTGCCTCCCGGGTTCAAGCAATTCTCCTGCCTCAGCCTCCCAAATAGCTGGGACTACAGTTGCACGCCACCACATCTAGCTAATTTTTTGTATTTTAGTAGAGATGGGGTTTCACTGTGTTGCCTAGGCTATTATTATTTCTGGGGTAACTTAGACCCAATGAGAATTATTCTTTGAAAGAGTCAGAGAATGCATCATGTAAACTGAGTTGGAGACAATTTTGATCTTTAGTAAGACTTTTAATCTTTACTGTTGTTATTGCTTAATTCACCCTTTTTCTTTTTTAACCAGTTTGGGAATTTCCTCCAAATTTTTTCATTTCACTGATATTCTCAAATTTTATTAAAGTATAATGTATTCACAGTATTCTTTTTTAAACCAAAATCTATACCACAGTGATTTTTATAGTACTTTTCTAATTTCTAAGATTAATTTAGTTTTTATCTATTGACTAGATTTTTTTTCAGAGATATCTCTGTTTGTTTTTGCAAAAAATAAGACTTGGATTTATATATCATTTTAAATAGTTTCCAAAGTCAGAGGTTTCTGCTTTTATTGTCATTATCCTTTAGTTCTTCCTAGTAGTTTTATACTTTAATTCTTTCATATTTAAGAAAAAAAGCATTTAGTACTTAACATTTCCTTTTGAAAACAGCATTGGCTGTACTTCCTAAGTTTTTTGTTTGGGTGTTCTCATTTTAAACACTTAAAATAGTTTATATTTATAGTTTGTCAAATTTATCTTTGTCCCAGTAGTAATTTGGAGCAATTATATTTAAAATTCCAACTTGAGAAATATTTAAAACTCATACTTGTAAAAAGCATTTTTAGTTACTGGCATTATAGACTGAAAATATGGTCTCTCTGTAATACTTGGCTATTGGAATATTTATTTATTTTTATATTGTGTGTTTGTGACCTAGTCAATAATTATATTTTTAAAATTGTTTCATTAAGCATTCAAAGCAATTCTATTTTCTGTTGTTAAGCAAAACCTTGATGTATTTATGTGGTATATAACTAACTATATAGTACATATACAAGGGCTCCTGAAAAACATGAGAGTTGGTAGAGTACCCAGCCCCCCACACAGTCAAGTCTGCATATAACTTTCCACTCCCCCAAAACTTTATAGATGGTCAACTGTTGACTGGAAGTCTTAACAGTAACAATAGTCTATTAACACATATTTTGTATGTTATATGTATTATATTCTGTATTCTTACAATAAAGTAAGCTAGAGAAAAAATGTTATTAAGAAAATCATAAGGAAGAGAAAATATATTTAACATTGATTAAGTGGAAATGGATCATCTTAAAGGTTTTCATCCTCATTGTCTTCATGTTGAGTAGTCTGAGGAGGAGGAGGAAGAAGGGGAGGTGTTGGTATTGCTCTATCGGGGGTAGCAGAGTGAAAGAGGTGATGGTGGAAGGGGAGGGAGAAGAGGTAGGCATACTTGAGGTAACTTTATGGAAATACATCGTAATTTCTTCCTTTTTTTACTTTTTCATTTCTCTAAATATATTTCTATATGGTACTAATCCTCCTTCCATTGTTTTCTTTAGTTTAAGTCCCTGTATCATAGAAAGGTCCATGTTATAAGTCAAAAGCAGTCTTGAATAATCTAAGCCCTTCTCCCAGACTGTCTAATGTCAATTTGTTTCCTTGCACAGCTTCTTCTACATCTTTTCCTCATCATCTGGCACTGATTCAAAAGCACGTATCTCCATCAAGTCATCATGGCTTTTTTTTTTTAATTATACTTTAAGTTCTGTGGTAATGTGCAGATCTTGCAGGATTATTACATAGGTATACACATGCCATGGTGGTTTGCTGCCTCCATCCCCCTGTCACCTACATTAGGTATTTCTCCTAATATTATCCCTCCCCAATCTCCCTACCCCCTGCTATCCCTCCCCTAGCTCCCCCACCTCCCAAAAGACCCCAGTGTATGATGTTTCCCTCCCTGTATCTATGTGTTCTCATGGTTCAGCACCCACTTATGAGTAAGAACATGTGGTGTTTGTTCTGTTCTTGTGTCAGTTTGCTGAGAACCATGGTTTCCAGATTCATCCATGTCCCTGCAAAGGACATGAACTAACCTTTTTCGTGGCTGTATAGTATTCCATGGTGTATATGTGCCATATGTTCTTTATCAAGTCTACCACTGATGGGCATTTGGGTTGGTTCCAAGTCTTTGCTATTGTAAACAGTGCCACAATGTACATATGTGTGCACGTATCTTTATAATAGAATGATTTATAATACTTTGGGTATATACCCAGTAATGGGATTGCTGGGTCAAATGGTATTTCTATTTCTAGATCCTTGAGGAATCGCCACACTGTCTTCCACAATGGTTCAAACTAATTTACACTCCCACCAACAGTGTAAAAGCATTCCTGTTTCTCCACATGCTCTGTGGCATCTGTTGTCTCCTGATTTTTTAATGATCACCATTCTAACTGGCATGAGGTAGTATCTCTATGTGGTTTTGATTTGCGTTTCTCTAATGACCAGTAATGATACATAAATGTCTTCTTTGTAAAGTGTCTGTTCATATCCTTCACCCACTTGTGGGCTTTTTCTATAATGATGCATCTTCAATGGTGTAATTCTTCCAGACTTTCATGATGTTATTTCTATTGGGGTTATCTTCTATAGCATTGACAATTCTTTCCATAGAGTACTATTATATGCACCTTAAAAGTTCTAATGACCCCCTGATCTAGAGGCTGAACTAGAGACACAGTGTTAAGAGGCAAGTAGACCACTTTGACATCTTCATTGTTGAAGTCATGGGATGCTGGATGGCCAGAGGAACTGTCCAATATCAAAAGAACTTTAAAATTCAGTCCCTTACTGGCATAGACTTCATGACTTCATGGATCAAGTGTTAACGAAACTAGATCAGAAAATGGGTTCTTGTTGTCCAGGCCTTCTTATTGTGTAGCCACACGCCTTTATCTTTTCCTTTCAAAGTTGAGGGTTAGCAGCTTTATAGATAAGGATAGTCCAGATCAAAAGCCCAACTGCTTTGCACAGAACAGTACAGTTAGCCTATCCCATCCTACCTTGAATCCTGGTGCTTACTTATCTTCCTTACTAATAAATGTCCTTTGTGGCATTTTTCCCCCAGACTAGGGCACTTTTATCTGCATTGAAAACCCGTTCAGGCAGATATATTTTCTTCTCAATAAAATCTGGGTACTAATCTGATGGCTTCTAATTGGTAGAAGCTGCTTCTCATTATCTTTATTTTATTTTATTATTTATTTATTTATTTGAGAGGGAATCTGGCTCTGTCATGAGGCTGGAGTGCAGTGGCAGGATCTCAGCTCACTGCAACTTCCACCTGCCAGATTCAAGCGTTTCTCCTTCCTCAGCCTCCTGAGTAGCTGGGACTACAGATGCACACCACCACACCCAGCGAATTTTTGTATTTTTAGTAGAGATGGGTTTTCACCAGGGTGGCCAGGCTAGTCTTGAACTCCTGACCTCGTGATCTGCCTGGCTCAGCCTCCCAAAGTGCTGGGATTACAAATGTGAGCCACCGCACCTGGCCTATCTTGATATTTTTAAAGCCAACCCTCGACCAGGCACAGTGGCTCATGCCTTTAATCCCAGAACTATTGGAGGGCAATGTGGGTGGATCACAAATTCAGGAGTTCAAGACCAGACTGGCCAACATGGTGAAACCCTGTCTCTACTAAAAACACAAAAAATAAAAAATAAAAAAATAAGCCGGGCATGGTGGCACACACCTGTAATCCCAGCTACTTAGGAGGCTGAGGCAGGAGAATCACTTGAACCTGGGTGGGGGAGGTTGCAGTGAGCTGAGATGGTGCCATTGCACTCCAGCCTGGGCAACAGAGTGAGACTCCATCTCAAAAGAAAAAAACAAAAAGAAGCCAACCCTCTTTCAAAAATTATCAAATCATCCTTTGTAGGCATTAAATTCTCCAGCTTTAGATCTTTCACCTTCCTTTTGCTTTAAATTGTCATATAATGACTTCACTTTTTCTTATATTGTATTAGAGTCTATAGTTATGCCTTTTTGGAGACTCTGTCTCCAAAAAATAAAAAAAATAAATAAAAAAGGAATAGAATAATAAAGAATAATTTGCCTCTCAAAGACAGCTGTTTTAAAATTTGGAATAATTATTAATATAATAGCTACTTTGAGAGTAGACTCTTTCATGTAAAAAAAAAAGTGAGAAGAACAACACCTGGATCCCAATCTACCCTCTCCTGAGGAGTCACAAACTGAGTGGACATTAACAATGAATGTAATGAGAAAAAAGAGAAGAGCAAAAAGTGGAGGGGTGTCATTAAATTCTCCTCGGGGAACCTGAGAACTTGGACACAGGAAGGACAAGGTAACATTTCAATGTCTACTCTGTGACATGATTCAAACTAAAGATTTATGTGAGTTGTCTGTAAATTCTGGTAGATGCTTTCATCTCTATCTGCAGAGGAGACTCAGATTTTAGGTGATTTGCTGGAAGATCACAAAGGTAGTAAATAGTGAAGCTGAAATTTGAAAACAAGCTTGCCTACTCCAAAGCTTTTCAGGAGGTCACTGCAACATCAAAGTTGGGCAAAGGACAGATTGAGAAGAAAGGTCATTAGTGCAGAAACACTATTTTGTGAGGGGAAAGACAAAATGACATTTCTGGAGAGGCATATTCATGGGCACATCATTCTTTGCATGTGGGGATCTTTTGAAGTTTTGTGCTCTCTCTTTTAAGGCTAAGTCTGCTTCCTGTTAAGGCTGTCAAGTTATTTTGTTTAGATAGCTAATGCCTGGTACCCAACTGTCTTCCTGTGAGAGGACTAAGTTAATGACAGTAATGGAAGAAAAAAGGTTTGAATTCTTGGTCCTTATAAAGGCTATGCAAGTCCTGATTTCTCCGGGTCCCCAACCAAGAATCATTCTTCACATTGCAGTCATTTTCTGAGTCTGGTGATAAGACAAAGCTTTCTAAGTAGTACCTGAGTTTGAGAAAGCTAACAGTCTTATATCCTAAACTCAAGGACCCATCCCAGTGTTGGACAATATGGCTAGAAAAATGGCAGGCCATTTTATAAACAACATAGTTGTAAGTGTAATAGCTGAGATTTAGAGAACATATTCAGTCATTTAGGATTGTGCTATACTATACCCCTCATGTTCTTTATCTCACTGAATCCTCCTAACAGCCCTAGGTGGTGGGTATGCTAGTCATTAGGGCCATTCATAAATAATCCAGTTCTTTCCTTCCAGCCATGTGGTAGGATTGCCCTTCTTCTACTGTCTTTGAAGTTTAGCATTAGCCTTGTGAAATGTTTTCCAGTGTAATGTAAGATGAGGTGACAAATATCACTCTTGGGTAGAAGCTTTATGAGGTATGCTACATTCATGTCTCTTGCCTCACCAATTATGGGACTATATGTCAAGATGAAACCTCCATCAGCCTGGATCCCCAAGTGACTATGATGATTGGGGCTCCTCATGCTGACTTCCAGTGACTATAAAGTATGGGCAAAAATTAAATTTGTGTTATTTAAAACCTATGTCAGGTTGTTTTAAAGAGGGTAATATCAACATTTTCAATCTTCATGTTCTTTTTACATTATGACATTGACACTCTCCCACTGAAAGGCGGGGTCTATGTTCCCTCCCCTTGACTCTGGGATAGCCTGTGACCATGACAGAATTATCACTATATAACTTCTGTGTCTAAGTCATTTAATACAGTACAGCTTTCATCTGTTCTTCTTGAGATACTAGCCCAGGAAATCTAGGCTCCACGCTTGTGAGAAAGCCAGTGGAAAGGTCATGTGTAACTATTCCAGGCACATTCCTAGGTGAGGTCCCAACGAACAGACAGCATGAACCGGTAGACACTTGCATGTGTGAGGCTTCATATGATGCAGTCCTCAGTATCAGAGTCAGTCCAGGCAAAGGAGCAGAGACAAGTTGTTCCCACTAAGCTCTCCTCAGATTACAGATTGGTGAGCAAAATAAATATAGTTGTTTTAAATCATTAATTTTGGGGGATGATTCTTTACAAAGCCATAGGTAACTAGAATAAATTCACTAAAACTCTGGAGTTGTTCGTTATTGCAGGAGGGGTATTGTAAAAATCTGTTTTCCCCATTTGCAAAATGTAATGTAAGTGCAGTGAGATAAAGTAACTGGCGGAAATCACAAGCCTAGGACAGACTAGCAATAGAGGAACGATAAAATGGAACTAACACTGAACACCTACCCTACGGACAAATTGTATTCTACTCTTAAATAGTACTGCATTGGTTCTCAAACCAAAACTGTGAAGAGGGTGTAGTGGCATTTCTTCCTGTTTTTCAGACTATTAGCTCCTTGAAGACAGAGACTATAACTTTGCACACTTCCCTTTGTATCTCCAGTATTGAGAACAATTTCTAATATGCTCAAGATCTTCAATTAATGTTTGACAGATTAAATTTAGTTGAACTGAATGGGCTAAACATAAAGAAGGTCTTGGAGGGACCCCAGTGTTGTACAGCTGCTGAGTGGTTGATCTCATAAACTCAGACCTGATTCACTGAAAAGCCTGTGCTTTTTCTTTCTATCACTTTAGGGTAGTAAGATGACAGACATCTTTTCCCATGGGTGTTGATAAAGTCCTAGAATTGTGCTGTGTGGGTCAGACAGACCCCTTTAAGAATCAGGGCAGAATGGACAATTACCCTTAGGCAGAAGAAACAAAGATTTGGATATTTCTGAGTGGCTATAGGTTCTATACAGAGCATTTGTTCAACATTCAGCCCATCTCAACAGAGAAGATTTTAAGAATGAAAGATATACTTCACTAAGCATTTGTGAGGCTACTGGCAATACAGGAAGGTAACAAAATGTTAATAATAATGCCTGATCTCCCATGTCGTTAGGAAAATGGACTTTGATTTCTGAATGAATGGGCTCCTTTTTCTGATTTGTCCTCATATACAAAGACAGTGGAATGAGAGCACTCATTGGGACTGTGTCTATATTTTGTTTTGCTTCCACTCAACAATGTAATTCTTACTCGTATGATTTGATAACACATTTGAACACAACCTTTTGAGATGAAAATCTAAGAGTTTACACAAATATGATGAGGAATAAAATATATTCATCAGTAATATAAAAAAATCCACCCATTGCCCTTCTACCAGGTTGATAGTATGATCAAACAGACTACCATTGATCTGAAAATAAAACAACTGTAGGGTATTTTTTCTTCATCTAGAACTAAATCTTAGTCATTGCAGAAAATTTAAAAATTTCACAATAATCTGAGCAAGAAAATAAAAATCACACATAGTCTCACCATCCAAATATAGTCACTATTAAGCCTTTTTTCTAGGTGTGTTTCTTATGCATCGCAGAAATCATGTACATGCAGTTTTTAAAAGGTTTCCTTATGAAGCTATATAGAAGTGTACACACACACACACACACACACACACACACACACACACACACAAGAATACAAGTTGTATCGGACAGTTCTAGGTAGCTTTTCAAAGTCAATGTACCCAGGTAACCACTTTCCAGATAAACATATAAAATATTATCAGCACCTTAGAAACCTTGCTCCTACTCCCTTCTGAGTTTACCACCCCTGCCCGAAAGCAACCAATATTCTGACTTCTATCATTAGAGTTTCTTGCTTTGAAATTTATGTAAAAGAAATCAGATCAGTTTTAGTTTTTGGAATCTAACCTTGTTTTCTAGCATTACGTTTCTGAGATTATTCCATACAACTAGAAGTATTTGTAGATTATTCATTCTCTTTATTGTATACTTATTCATTGTATTAATATACCAGAAATTAATTATCCATTTAACTGTTGATGAACATTTTCATACTTTCCATTTGGGGGCCAGTTAATTTTTGGTTACATGTCTTTTGATGAATATGTACTCACACATCTGTGGGTATATACCTGGGAGTAGAATCGTTAACTAATAGGGCAAAATATCTTCAGTTTTTGCAGATACTGTCAAATATTTTTACAAATAATCATAATGATTTACACTCTACCCCACACCTCCATTCCCTGGCAGCATATGAGAGTTCTTATTAATCTACCCCATTGCCTAGATCAAGTATTTTCATCTTTTTCATTTTAGTTGTTATAATGAGTATGTAGTGGTTTTGAATTAAGACTTTTAATGTGTGTTTCACTTACAGCTAATTGTATTAGCTTCCTGGGGCTGCTATGACAAATTACCACAAACTGGGTGTCTTATAACAACAGCATCTATTCTCTCACAGCTCTGAAGGCTAGAGGTCTGAAATCAAGGAACATTATAGAGTCATGCTCTCTCTAAAGATTGTAAGGAGGGATCCTTTCTTGGCTCTTCCTAGCTTCTGGTGGCTGCCAGCTATCCTTGAAAAACCTTAACTTGTAGTCACTCCAATCTCAGCCTCCATTGTCACATGGCATTCTTCCTGTGTGTTCCATGTGTCCAGTTTTCCCCTTTCTCATAAGGATACCAATCACTGGTTTAGGGCCCACCTTAATCCTGTATTACCTCATCTTAACTTGATAACATCTGCAAAGACTCTATTTCCAAATAAGATCCCATTCATGGGTTTAGGACTTCCACATATCTTTTTGAGGGACAAAATCCAATCCATCACATTAATTTATGGGGTAATTTTTGCTATGATTTTGGGCCATTTAGATATCTCCTTTTGTGGAATGCTCATTCTAGACACTGAGTCATCTTAAAAAATTGCATAAATTCCTATTTATGCAACTAATGTAGTAAATTAGTTTGATTTTGAATGCTAAATCAGTCTTGAATTTCTGAAATAAACCCAGTTGAGTTGTAATGCATTAACTTTTTTATGTATAACTGGATTTAAGTTTTCTATTCTTTCCATTTCTTTCTTTTTTTTCTGAGATGGAGTCTTGTTCTGTTGCCAGGCTGGAGTGCAGTGGTGCAGTCTTGGCTCACTGCAACCTCTGCCTCCTGGGTTCAAGTGATCCTTCTGCCTCAGCCTCCCAAGTAGCTGGGCCTACAGGTGCATGCCACCATGCCTGGCTAATTTTTGTATTTTTAGTAGAGATGGGGTTTCATCATGTTGGCCAGGATGGTATTGATTTCTTGACCTCGTGATCCGCCCGCCTCGGCCTCTCACAGTGCTGGCATTACAGGCATGAGTCACCGTCCAGCCAGAGTTTTAAATATTTTGGTTAAGATTTTTGTGGTTAGGCGTGGTGGCTCTCACCTGTAATCCCAGCACTGTGCGAGGTCAAGGCAAGTAGGTCACCTGAGGTCAGGGTTTCAAGATCAGCCTGGCCAACATTGCAAAACCCTGTCTCTATTAAAAATACAAAAAATTAGCCTGGCATGGTGGTGGACAATTGTAATTCCAGCTACTTGGGAGGCTGAGGCAGGAGAATCACTTGAACCTGGGAGGCAGAGGTTGCAGTGACCCAAGATTGCACCATTACACTCCAGCCTGGGCAACAGAGTGAAACTCTGTCTCAAAAAAGAAAAAAGATTTTTGCAGTTATGCTTATGAGACAAATTTGCCTATAATTTTATTTTATTGTAATGTTCTTGCCAGGTTTTCATATCAAGAATATAGTGACTTTACATTCTCTGGAATAAAGAATATAGTAACTCTCTATTCTCAGGACAGTTTTTACATTTGAGTTACTTTTTTCCTTAATTGACTATAGGAATTCATGTGCAATTTTCCTCTAGCTTTTTCCTCCTCCATTTTTCTGTCTATTTTTTAACAGTTACTAACAGATATGTGTTAAAAACTCCACAATATGGAATTTTTGTTTCTTTTAGTTATGTTAGTTATTACTTTATATCTTTTGATCTTATGTTATTAGATGCATATACATTTAGAATTATTACATCTTCCTTTTAAATCAGTCTTTAGTGAAATATTTCACGTTATCTCTACTAATACTTCTTGCTTTCAAAATGACCTTATTTGATTTTATGTAGTTACATCAGTGTCTTTATGGTTAAGTCTTATCTCTTGTAATTAATATACAGTTTATTTTATTTTCTTCATTCAGTCTGACAAACATAGATTTTTAATTGTAATATTTAGTCCATTTTTGCTTAATATAATCACTGATATATTTGGGTTTAAATATGTTATTTATTTTCTGCTTGTCCATTTTAGTTTTTGTCTCATTAGTTTTAATTGTACTAATTATTTTTTAAATTGTTGTATTTTCCCTTCTTTTTGCATATATACACTTCTTTATCTTTTTAGTGGTCACATTATAGATTTCAGTATGCATCACTGGCTTATGAATGTCTCTCTTAACTTATATCATTTCCTGAACAATGGAAAAATTGACAAAAACTTTAGTTCTATTCATCTCTTTCAGTCCCTTTCCTATTGAAATATAATTTAGGCATGCTTGTTTTCATTTTTCCTGAAATATCTGCTTCCATGTGGAATAACGTTTCTTCTGTCTGTGCAATTCTCTATAGTATTTCTTTCAGTACAGTTTGGCCAGTGATAAATACTGCCAACATTTTTTTGGTGTGAAATGTCTTTAGCTCACCCCAATTTTTGAGGGATACTTTTTTTTCCCCATTTATTTATTTTATTGTATTTTAGGTTTTGGGGTACATGTGAAGAACATGCAAGATTGTTGCATAGGTACACACATGGCAGTGTGATTTGCTGCCTTCCTCCCCATCACCTACATCTGGCATCACTCCCCTTGCTATCTCTCCCCAGCTCCCCACCACCTACCATCCCTCCCCTATTTCCCCCCAACTGACCCCAATATGTAGTGCTGCCCTCCCTGTGTCCATGTGTTCTCATTGTTCAACACCTGCCTATGAGTGAGAACATTCAGTGTTTGATCTTCTGCTTTTCTGTCAGTTTGCTGAGAATGATGGTTTCCAGATTCATCCATGTCCCTACAAAGGACCCAAACTCAACATTTTTGATGGCTGCATAATATTCCATGGTGTATATGTGCCACATTTTCCCTATCCAGTCTATCGTCAGTGGGCATTTGGGTTGGTTCCAGGTCTTTGCTATTGTAAACAGTGCTGCAATGAACATTCGTGT